>NW_005842423.1:728293-731981 GCF_000455745.1 Alligator sinensis
GAGTGCTGGGTTCAGATGACCCCAGTCAGGTGCTTGTCCAGTCTCCTCTTAAAGACCTCCAAGGTCAGGGAGAGCACCACCTCCTTTGGAAGCCCATTCTAGATTCTGGTAACCCTTACCATAAAGAAGTTCTTCCTGATGTCTAAATGGGCTCTCTGTCAATTTGTGGCCACTGTTTCTAGTAACTCCAAGGGGTGCCCTGCTAAACAGAGCATCTGCTATTCCTTGCTATCCCCCCTTAACAAATTTGTAGATGGCCACTAGATCCCCTCTCAGCCTTCTCTTGCAGAGCCTAAAGAGATCCAGGTCCCTCAGCCTCTCCTTGTAGAACCTTATGTGCAGGTCCCTAACCAGCTGAGTAGCCCTCCTCTGGGCACTCTTAAGGTTTTCGACATACCTCTTGAAGTGTGACACCCAAAACTGAATGGAGTACTCCAGTTGTGGCCTTACCAATGCTGCATAGAGGGGAATTCATGTTTCTTCACCAGGCTTCAATGTCTGGCAAACTTCACCAAACAGGGCCCCAAACAGTTCACCCAGAATCCCTCTATCAACTTGTCTCTCAGTCTGTCACGTATTATTAACATGACTCCATTCTCCATGAGGTAAAGCCAGACCAGTTTTACCTATGTCTAATATGCATGTAAAGTTTTGGAGGATTCCAGGACTTGTGATAAGGACACTCAATTCCAGTCATGAGAGGGGGGCTAATTAGAACATGGATCCTTTGGGGGTGGGGGCAATATGGAGTATACATCCATATTGAGCAGTGCTGACACCATGACTTGAAATGTTATTGACTCTGCTGGTGCCCAGTCCAATGAACTATACAATAAGTCGTGAGCCTTTTGGCTTTGGACTGGTGGGGCATATCCGCACATGCAAGCATGCGCGCTTGCAGCAGCTCAAATAGAAGCAGTGCAAATTTCAGCCAGGGCTTTTTGCTTAAGTGCACGTGCTCAGACATGTACTTTGGTGTGAAGCAAATTGTGCCACTTGGAGCCAGGCAGGGTTGGTTTGCCCCTCCTGGATGTGCTGCAAGGGGGAGCTAGAGCATGGGGCCAGCACCTGTGCTGTCCCCAGCGTTATAAAAAGTTGCCCTGTCCTGGCCCCAGCAGTATAAAAAGCTGCCCTGGCAAGTAGCTTTGGGCTACTAGCTCTCAGGAGCTTCTAGGGCCCAGCCAATTGGTACCTGGGGCACTACCCCTTGTGCCAGCTGGACTGAAGCAGCCCTGAGAGTTCCCTGCACCCTCTACCCACTGCAGCAGTCTGGCAGTGGGGGCTGCTGCCTGGCTGTGGCCCGCCGTGCTGGGGACTGCACAGCCAATAGAGGCATGTGCCCCTCTGGACCAGCTGCCAGTAGACTGTGGTTGCAGGGTTGGCCTCTGTGTGGCGCTACTGCCATGTGTGCCTCCTGCCCGGCCATTTGGGCAGCTATTGCCTGGAAGATGTTCCGGGTGTGGTGGCCTGCTTTGAACTGTCAAAGCATGTCCTCCTGGCCCCATTTGTCCAGGAGGTCAGCTACAGCCAGCTGGGTCCAAGGTGCCAGCTCTGAGCAAGCAGGGTCCTGCTACTGGCCTCCCTAGCAGGAATTCTGGTGTTCCCTATTGGAAAACTGAAAAATCCCTGATAAAATAATTCCAAAGTCACTCTGTAAAATACCCCCAAATCTATGTTCCTCCACGAGACAAAAGACCACTATAACAAGAGAGAGTGAGCAAGACAGAGACGGCGATCAGCTGGACAATGTTTTATTGATATATCTACAGTGGCAAAGCAAGTCTCTTATCATAATAATGAAGTGAACTCTAAATACATGTTTCATGAATTCATGAATACATATTTTACTGCCCTCCCACAGGGGTCATGGCCCCCACTCAGGGGTTACAGCCCCCAACAGGGGATTCCACCCCCACACAAGGGGCTCAGCGCCCCAGCAGTGGCCAAATTGCCCCTGCACAGGCTACCACACCCCCTGAAAGGTCCACATGCCCCAGCCCCCTGATTGCTGCCTCACCTGGCCCCATCCCCCACCAGCTGATACAGCCCCCCAAATGACTACCCCACCCAGTCTCACCCGCCCAACTTGCACCCCCTGGCTCCCATGGCTACCCCCACAACCCCAGGCACTGTCACCTAAAGAACCCCAAAAAAACAGAACCCCCCCGAAAAAAAGGAAAAAAAAGCACATCTGCTTACCTTAGAAGTAGGGGTGGGGAGACTCCAGGGACTCCTGGCAGAGTCCCCTGGGCAGCACATGGCAGTGGGGGGCAGGAGGGCCCAGGAAGGGGCTGCTGGGGCTGTCCCTCTGCCTGGCAGTGTGCGGGCGGGGCCCCAGTCAGCCAGATGGCAACTCCAACTGCCAGTAAGTGCCAGAGTTTTGGGGTTTTTTTGGTTTTTTTTCTTAAACTATGATGTGGAGGGCAGGTATCTGGGGGCCTTGGAGGGTGGGGGGGAGGCCAAGGCTGGGGTCAGTGAGGCTGGGAGAGTGGGCGGGAGCATTGGGGGCCACCGGGGGGGTCCCCCCCATGGTCCTCTGCCCCCTCCTCCAGTCCCCCTGACCCTTTACTCACCGGCATTGTGGCTGGCCAGGGCTGTTCAGCACCAGGGCTCCATGTTTCAGCACCAGGTGAGGGGCCACTCACAGAGATGCTCTGGCAGCCAGAGCATCTCCGTGGAGGACCCAGGCTCTGGTTGCCTGCTCCACTTCTTTAAACTTTGACTTTTTTAGACCCTTGGATATCCAGGGGGTCTAAGTTTTCTCCCCACGCTGCATTTTTTCATTCCCACACATGCCTGTTGCCACGCCTCAAAGGGGTTTGAGACGGGACAAGAGGCATGTGTGCACTCGTCTGGACATGCCCATACTGTGCATACATTGTACACGATAAGGTGCCACAGTGTGTTTATGGCGTACCTGTGCTAAGATTTGAAGCAGTTTCAAAAAAGGTAAAATGCATTAATTCTGGATGAACTAATTCTGTAGGGGGATATGCAAATCACTACAGTTATGTTTATTTCAAGGTCAGTTTTTTGAAGTTTGCTCCTCACTTCCATGTGGACAGGTGAGCAAAATCTGACAGGAAGGAGAGAAGAAGATGGGGGTAAGGGGAAAGAGAGCAAAGGGGCTTCCTTACACCCCCAGGCTAATTTTCTCTGCTGTAGCAGTGGATGGAGGACAAACTCAAGAAAACCTCCAATGCTTAAATTCTATACCTGGAAAACTATATCAAATGTATATATTTTCTATATACAGAGTCTAATTATTGAGGGGGCTTGTCTTATAATCAGGGAGGTCTTGTGTTTGAAAAAATATGGTAATCCATTGGCTCCTTCATGTGTATTAATAAGAAAAAAGCTAAATATTATACAAAATCCTACTTTTCTATAAATGTGGCACCATATATATATATATATTTTAAGTCTTGTCATTTCAATGTAGACAATGTACCAATAGATTAAAAATGAATTAATAAAACATAGAGGTAATCTTTTTCCAAAGAAAAAGGTTCAAGTTAGAGAAGAGAGAGTGGGTGAAGAAAGGCATATTATCCCCATTTGGCAAATGGTGAATTAAGGCATAGAGAAATTAAATTACTTTCCCCAATATGCAGTTCATCTACTAAGCTAGGAACTGAAACTCTTGTGTTCCAATCTAATGCTTTAATTGCAAGACCAAGTGTCTTCT
>NW_005842423.1:732012-735296 GCF_000455745.1 Alligator sinensis
AGGAATGCATTTTCCTTTTCAGGAGTACCTAAGGCTACTCCTTTAATATGTGATTCATAAAAACATGTCATAAATTATTTCCAATATTATAAATATGTTTTCACTGTCTATGCCATGTAACATCCCTCTTCTATTACATAATGATCTTGTTATGTTAATTTTAACAAATGCAAATATAATGGTACCAAATGCATAATATTGACTCAATTGACACAAAAGATATAGAAACAATTTTTATATAAACAATTACTTATACATAGATTGTTTTGGAAACAGAACAGATGTTTTAATTAAGGAATATGAAATGAATTCTACTCTACTGTATAGTTCCTAGTGAAAGGAACTGAAGTATAAATATTTATTTGTCCAGCATTGCTTTGCTTCCTTCTTTTAAAGTAAAATAAATAAATTATTTGTGCTTTTGCCGATATCCACTTGGTCTCTTACAGGAAAAAAAAAAAACAACTTTTTTCTTTCCCTGAATAAGTGCATCCTCCATTCATCAGCCTTTCACTTACTCTGTTATTGTCTGCTTTATCACACATTCATTTCTACAGCCAACAAATGCTCAGTTATCATTTTCTGTTGAAAGAAAAACAAAACTGATCACTAAAGCCCCTCATTACCGTCTACATATGATAAAGGGACTCTCTCGGTTTAATTTAGTATTGAATTGCAGTTTTTCTTTTATTGAAAAAAAAATCCTTCAGCCTATAACTTTGCAGAGGAAACTAATTAAATTTCTCTCAATGCATGTTTGTTGGCTTAGTTTATGGGGATTACACTGGTGGTGGATATATCAACCAGTCTGGCAGCCCTTACTCCAGAGGGTTTTTAGAGTAAAGGAAGATACATAATCGAAGGTACATAGCAGATCAGGCATGTTCATTGTTGCCTTCAGCTACTTACCACAGTAAATTTGAATGGTAATCCCGAAAAATCTCATCCCATATTGTATATTCTATACTAGAACTAAACTCCATTTCTAACTTTTTGTTTGGAGAAAAAATCATTAATTAGATTTATTAATTAAAATAATTAGCATTTTATTTATATCGTCAGTGTGCTAGATACTTTCTAGACTTTGAAGAATGACAGGCCCCTATGTCAAGGAGCTCAGTTTTAGATATTTGGTATCAGTTACTTTCACTTACTAGAATTTTGTTTTGTTTTGTTTTCTTAATGTGTAATTTAAAAGTGCCTACTTATAAGACTGTGAGTTTTATTAGGCTTGTAGGCCACAAGGTGATGTGTTCCCTGGCCTGTTTAGTAGCTTTACATAAGAGTTGAGCAATTTGAGTAGAAGCCAAGTAGTTAGTGTAGTACTGCACGTGCTCTGGAGGCTAGAGGACCAGAAGGTTCCAGAGAAGAGAAAAACTTATTACCTCTGATGAGGTATTGACCTAGATTTGAGGTCTGAGCATGTGTAGTTTAGTTCAAGGTGTTCACACAAAAGCTAGCAAGTAGCTACAATATACTCAATACCTTTTTCTGAGGTGATCGAAGGTGTGATTAGAAAAGATGATGACTGACAGAAGATTGACAGCACCTCTAAGAGAATAATTGGCTGAGGGAATGACTGACAAAAGTGGTGTGACTGAAGACTTTGAAAAAGCTTGCACGTGGGAGTGAGTTACATGTGTTTTTGTTGTGTGGCATGGTTTGTAATTGTGTTGTTGTGTCTTTGTGGTCACAAAGATGGTTGTGTCTGTGGAAAGCCTGGGTCTGTATGAGATTTGTAAGGAACTCTGAAGAGAGAGTTTGATTGTTTGTGAAAGTGTTTCCCTGGGAGGAGCAAGGCTCCTTAGGAATACGATCACAGGGACCTACACAGCAGACTGGTATTAAGGTGACCACTGAATTTAGTTGGTAAAGTATCACTCTCCCTTGGAAAGAAGAGAGTGAGTACCTGAGGAAGGGGAAAGAATCCTGGTGAGTGGGGGTTTGGGGATAGTCACTGTGAGTATAATTCTGGAGTGTACATTTAGAATAAGATGTTTCTGCCTGTAATTGTAACATTGTTGCATGTGGAAAGTCAGATAGTCTGCTCTCTCTCTCTTTTCTGTCTCTAAACTTTTCCTTGTTTTTGTCTGGGTGGTTATTGTTATCTGTCATGTTATAATCTAAGGGCGTGCGTGCATGCGTGCTTGCATGCACACGCGCCATAGCTCCAAGACCACGATACCTAGAGACCTGAAACTTTGCATTCATACTAAGAGGACCCTGGAGGCATGCACCTGGGTGCTATTTTTTTTTATTTGGCTTAAAAAAAAAATTGCCTATTTTTTTTATCTATACTGCATAACCCCCCGTGACAGGTCAGCCCCAGGAAGCAGAATAAATTTGCATGTGCAAAATATTCTTTATCAAAGCACAAAGCTCCTGGCCAAGGTCAGCTGGTACAGCTGGAGAAGGCTCCACATTTAGGAGTATTCCCCTAAGGGCTGTGGTTGCGACTGGCTAACAGGACCTGGGAGCACCCACAGGCAGTGAGGGCTTAAGGAAGGTCCAGGGAGAAAACCAGACTGGGCCTTCTCAGGGACTGATTAGGGGGTTGTGAGAGGCATTCCCTGTAAGGCAATCTACAAGAAGCAAACTTGCCAAAAATCAACTTGCAAAAGCTGCAGTCAGAGCAGCTGAGACTCCTGCACAGCAGGTTACAAAATGAGAAACAAACAGAGCAGCAATGGCTGCATCCAGAGCAACTGAAACTGGCCTTTTATGACGAAGTAACTAAATCCTTGGATGATGGTGTTGCTGTGGACCTAGTCTTTCTAGACTTTAAGAAGGCCTTTGACACTGTCTCTCACCCCATCCTCATCAATAAATTAAGCAACTGCGGCATTGATGCCTGCACAGTTGGATGGGTAAACAATTGGCTGATGGGGCACACCCAGAGAGTAGTGGTGGATAGGTTGTACTCAACCTGGCAAGATGTGAGCAGTGGGGTACCCCAGGGCTCAGTCCTCAGTCCCACACTTTTTAAGATCTTCATCAGCAACTTGGATGAGGGGGTGGAAAGCACGCTGTCCAAATTTTCTGATGACACTAAGATGTGGGGTGAGGTGGACACACTTGAAGGGAGAGAGAGGCTGCAACTAGATTTAGACAGACTACAAAAGAGGACAGATGAGAATAGGATGGGGTTCAATGTAGATAAATGCAGGGTGCTGCACCTTGGGAGAAGGAATCCACAGCATACACACAGGCTGGGGAGTTCCCTTCTTGAAAGCACAGAGGCGGAAAGGGATCTTGGAGTCATTATTGACTCCAAGATGAACATG
>NW_005842423.1:735707-752863 GCF_000455745.1 Alligator sinensis
ACCGCAGAATTCATCCCTGCCTGTGGCAGGGGGTCAGGCTAGATGATCTGTTCAGGTCCCTCCTGACCCTAGCTACTATGAAACTCCTGCACAGCAAGTTGCAAACAGAGCAGCAATGGCTGTAACTAGGAACAGGCCCTGAAGGGAAAAAGAAAACTCTGTATTCTTCTACAATCCAGCCTTGGATTATGGTTCTGATCCATTAGTTTCAATTGGCTCAATGGTGACTTCTTGCAGCCACTGCATTGCAATGAGATGGAATGGAGAAGCTCCAAGGATATGCTGCAACAGTGGCAAGGTTCAACTGCCTCAAATGAATGATCCTCCTGAGCCCCTTCATTCATTGTTGACAGGCAACACTCCAGACACAAGTCATTTCACATGGCTCCTACCAAAAAAAAAAAAAAGGCAATGTACAAGAAGCAAACTTACCAAAAATTGCCTTGCAAAAGCTGCAGCCAGAGCAGCTGAGACCCCAGAGCAACAACTTGCAAGACGACAAACAAACAGAGAATCAATGGCTTCATCCAGAGCAACTGAAACTCTTGCACAGCAGGGGTACTGGCAAAGCAGAAGTCCTGCAGGAGTGCCAGCTCATTGTGTGGGATTAGTGCACAATGTCTCACAAAGCTGCCTTAGAGGCTCTTGATCGCACCCTCCAAGATCTTTAACATAATGACAAAACAATGGGAGGAGTGACTGGTGTTGGCTGGGGATTTGAGACAGATGCTACCAGTCATTCCACACGGAACCAAAGCCGATGAACTGCAGGGCTATCTCAAAGCTTCATACATTTGGAAAAACATTCAGCGACTCAGCCTCATGACCAACATGTAAGTGCATCTAACGGTGATGCATCTGCTGGAGAGTTTGCTGCAAGCCTGTTCAAACTGGGGAATGGGATCATGGTATCTGAGAATCAAGATGGAACTCTCACAACGAACAACATTGGGAAAACAGTTGCAACACTTCAAGAACAGAAAGAGGCAGTTTTTCCAAATGTTGCCCATCACTTTCATGATCACGAGTGGCTATGCCAAAGAGCCATCCTGGCACCAAAAGATGATGCAGTCAGTACCATAAACAAAGACCTTTTTTTTCCTCAATTGCCTGGCACTGTGCAAAGATACAAGTCAGTGGACACTGTCCCAGACACCAATGAGGCAGTCAACTACCCAACAGAATTTCTCAACTCTATTGAACAACCAGGTGTGTCTTTACCTAATCTGGAGCTCAAGATTGGTGCACCCATCATTCTTCTAAGGAATCTGAACCCACCAGCACTCTGCAATGGAACACACTTGGCTGTCAAGAAGCTCATGCCACAAGTCACTGAAACCACCATCATGACTGGCCATGCAGCGGGACAGGATGTCTTCATTCCACACACTCCAATCATTCCCTCTGACCTGCCATTTCAATTTAAATGGCTCCAGTATCCGATCTGCCTCAGTTTTGCCATGAGCATTAACAAGGCACAGGGACAATCGCTCAAAATTGTTGGCCTCAACCTGCAAAGCCTATGCTTTTCTCATGGCTAACTATGTTGGCTGTTCCAAAGTTGGCAATGAAAAAAACCTTTTCATCTGGGCACCAGATGGCAAAACATGCAACATTGTCTATCCTGAAGCTCTACACAGATAAAAAAAAAAGTGTCAAACACCATCATAAACTGAGATAGAAAAATGTGATGTGAAATCCTCAGTGCTATGCTAAAGTCTTACAAAGTAAATAATTCTACCTCACAATTCAGTTGTTTAATATATTTTAATGTTCAACTTTTATAGTTTTTTTTGTATGACCAAAAGTTCACAGTGTCAAGCTGTATCACACAAGTAAAATAGGGGACAAAACTAAAGACATGCACACAGCTTATTAGTAGAGGGAAACAAGATGGAATGAAAATATTTTATGTATAAAACATTAAAATTTGATAACTGCAACCTGTGCAAAGCTGGGTACTTTGGCTAGTATGTTATAATATAGTCTAGTGGATTTAAACTATTAAATGAATCTGTCTGTTCTCTACCAGTTAGGCATTAAGCGTTAAGGTACAGCCAGGCTGTAGGTTGAGCCATAATGAGAGGACTGCCACCATTAAAATCCCGTGTGCTGAGTTTAGGAGGAATAACATCTTCAAGTTTGCCTGGCTAATTGCATAATTCAGTAAGAGTCCAGCCTCCAACAGTTAGCATCCCTGGGTGGGCATCTCATTTAAATAATTGATAAGTATTTAATTAGGTACTAATGTGCATGACTAATTGACTAACATAGGGTAGTAGAATATTAAGGAATCTAACACACTAAATTAGGCACTGAACATTGAGTTGCTGTCCAAGGAATTTACTCTCAGTGTAAAATGAGTGGAGAGAATGATAAGATTGTTGATGTAGTCAATGCATTTGAGGGATGGTTAGGGCCATTGTTAAAAGAAAAGCATATGTGCAAATAACCATTATGGCTAAGGCTGCCACTCCCTTGTATACTTTGTTGAAAAAGGGAGTTGAGTGGGGCTAGGATATAGAGCATTTTGTATGCAGTTATTCAGGCTCCGGTACCTGAATACCTGGAAGTAGGGTAGCCTTTTGTTTTATAGTTAGCAACAACACCTACACACATTGGAGAATTTTTTTTCCCCCAAGACTGGGAGTGGAAAGAAACCAGTCACCTATGGAAGCAGCGTGTTGTCAAGTATGAATCAAGAATTTAGTTCTTGTGAGTGTGAGATCTTAGTCTTGGTTTGGGTCTTAGTTCACTGGAGATATTCAGCTGGTATGTCACCAGTCATTTTAAGAACAGTGTACACCCTCACCAAATATGTTGTACCAGGTAAATAAAAGATGCAAGGATATCATCTCCCAGATTATCTCAATAGCCTATTGAACTTTTGAATAGAGAATTAATCACTGAGTCCATTCCTAACCTCCCAACAGCTCCTTATGCTGTCAATATGAGGGAAGCCAACACAAATGCCATATTCCAATCCTGAATTATGAATCTAATCAATATATTTTTAAAACGGGAACTAAATTTGTTAATCAAGTGCTGTATGATTATAATGTAATGTAGTTTGTTCATGGGAGTAGTTTCTATCTTGAAGGAAATCAGCAAACTGGATTTACTGCTTTACAAGTGGGAAATAATGGAGAGATCAACAGGTTCATTCATAGGTGAGGCGTAAGGGGAGCATGGGAGGGATGTGACCCCCCTGAGATTGGATGCCACCAAAACCACTGCTGGCGTCTGCAGGCAGTCACCCCCCCCCCCCAACATGGCCGTCGGCATCTGTGGCTGGTCTCTGCTCACCACCACCGGCACCACTGTTGGCATCTACAGGCAGTCCCCGCTCACCACTGACGCTGGCGCTTACAACTAGGGACCCCACCCCAGTCTCGGGAGGCATTATGGGATCATCGTGGGATCATTAAAAGACAGTGTTTGCCACACTCTGCACAAGCAGCTGAAATGATCGCAGTGGCAGCAGCACTCAAGAATACTCCAATAGATGAGACACATGCAATATTTAGTGTTCGAAGTGGACTGTTTGAACTCTGACAGATTAGTTCCCAGTTTGGAAGGCAAGACATGTGATGGAAGTCCAGTAGAACATTTCAAACTCTGATGGAAAGCTGGTAACATTTCAAACTATTGCAATGTGTGTGTCATTTAAGTAAAAATATAAAGATACCTGTGACTTTGGGCAAAGTGAAGGCACACCAAAAATCAATAATACCTGAGTGTTCCTTGAATAGAGAGGATGACCCAGCAGCCAAGGAAGGAGCCAAGGTGGGACACGTATGGATATTGTAAAAGACAGTTGAGTTTAGCTCTGTGTTTAAGGTTATATCGGCCATGCCTGATGTTGATTTGATGATTGGGTTACCGTGTCAGGATTTGGAGTTTGCAAAAACTGGTGCAAATTGAAATGTTTAGGGACTAGTGTATATGGTGAGAGCTATCAGGTCTCATCCTCATTAGGAAGGGTGAAGAGCAAATATCTAAGCAAATAGGTCTGAACTTTATAGCAACAGGACATGAGCAAGGGCATCAAGGTGTTAAGAAGACCAAAGAAAGAATTGAAGCATTCGAGTGGTGGCTGTCTGTAGAAAATGCTGTTATTCATGTTATTAATAATTGTTTATCCTGTGCATGCAACAATCCAGATAGAGTAATTAATAAAAGTCCATTGCAACACCAGAGGATTGAGGGTCTTTGGTCTAGGTTGCAAATTGATTTTATTGGTCCATTACTACAAACTAAGAGAAGTAATGCCCTCAATTTGCATAATTAATTAATAATTTAGCCTCCAACAGGATCCGTTGAACTTCACGATGATACTTAAAGCCAGCTCAAGTTGTTGACAACTATGTGGATTTAAGGCTCATTCACTACTGTTCCTTGGTACAACATAACTTGTGTACAATTTTAATTCCATATAAACTTGAAAATTACAGTAAATGCAACAGAGCTGTGCTTGTTGACCCAAAAAACAACAATTGGCAACTGCCAATTAAAGACAAGGGCAATGGAAAAATAAAACCACTAAAGAAAGAGTAAGTTGGCCAAAATGGCCAACATATTCTAAGATTCACAGTGTGAGATGCCTACCTAGCAGACCTGTGCAATAAAGACGCATTATGGTGATGATTCTGCCACCTATTTCCTCTGGACCAGCATGCAAGGATGATGAATCCAGTGTGTGGTACTAGATAATAGATCCCATAGGATATCAGTTGCAGCTTGATGTACTATTAGGAAGCAAGACCATTGAACTAAGTGTTTTTCTCTCTCTCTATGTAGAAACTATTAATACATTTAATGCATTAATAAAGTTAGATTTTAGTTAAATGGAATTGTGAGGTATATCCTGTGTTCACCCTGGGTTGTTTATTCTTTAGCAATCCTTTAGCACTACGGGTGCATAACAATATCTATTTATTTCTCATATTCACCATAAGAAAAAAACAACAAAAGTTTTGATCTTATATTAAAATTAAGGTTCTTTCCTAATCTGCTACTACTATAATTTTGATAATTTAGAATCAGGAGTCACAAGATTAAGCTCAGCAAGACTATTCAGGCAATGCACAGATTTTTTTTTTCTGGGCTGTATCTTGAGTTCTCTGGCTGAGTGGGATGATACGGATGTCATATATATGGATTTCAAGAAAGCCTTTGACCTAGATCCCCATGATGTCCTCATGATTAAGTTGTGGAACTGTGGCCTTAGTCATCTTACAGTCCAATGGTTAGGTAACTGGCTATGGGGTCAGACCCAAAGTGTACCAGTTGATGGGAGCAAATCAACATGGCACAGGGTGACCAGTGGAGTTCCTCAGGGCTCGGTACTTGGGTCAGTACTCTTTAACATCTTCATTAATGATCTGGAGTCAGGAGTCAGATGTGAACTGGCCAAGTTTGCAGATGATACCAAATTATGGTGGAGGGCAGTTACACCACAGGACAAGCTGGGGATACAGGTTGACTTGGACACGCTCCCAAGGTGGGCTGATCAAAATCTGATGGCCTTCAATGCAGAGAAATGCAAGGTGCTGCACCTTGGTAGGAAGAACCTTCAACATACTTACAGGCTCACAGTGCTATGCTGGCTAGCACCATGACTGAAAGGGACTTGGGGGTCTTGATTGACCACAAGATGAATATGAGCCACCAATGTGATGCTGTGGCTGGCAAAGCAAACCAAACTCTGGCATGCATCCATTGATGCATCTCAAGCAAAACTAGGGAAGTCATCCTCCCATTTTATTCAGCCGTGGTGAGACTGCAGCTGGAGTACTGCATCCAATATTGGGCCCCCCACTTCAGGAAGGCTGTGGAGAAGCTTGAGAGAGTCCAGAGGAGAGCCACTCATATAATCCAAGGCCATATGAGGAGAAGCTGAGGGACTTGGGACTCTTCAGTCTGGAGAAGAGAAGGCTCAGGGGAACTTGGTGGCAGCCAACAATTATAAGAGGGGTACATCAGGACCTAGGAGGACAGCTGTTCACCAGAGCTACCCAAGGGATAACAAGCTCTAATGGCTATAAACTCCAGGAAGGCCGATTTAGAATAGACATAAGAAAAAAGTTCTTTACGGTGCGAGTGTCCAGGGTCTGGAACAAATTCCTCCAGGAGATGGTGCAAGTACCTACTCTGGACTCTTTCAAAAAACATGTGGATGTATTTCTTGCTGGGGTCACTTGATCCAAGCTGACATCCTGCCTATGAGGCGGGGTGGGAGGGGGCTGGACTCAATCTCACAAGGTCCCTTCCAGTCCCTAAGGTCTAGGAAATCTATGAGTTTTCCTCTTACACAAGGTAAAAATCTCTCATATCTTATACGGATAAAATACAGTTCCTATTTCATTCTTCTCCATTACTGCTTTCATCAAATGCTATTAGCTATTTTAAATTAGTGGCTGGTTCTTGTTTTGCTAGATAGGACTTTGGGAATGCTTTTTTGAGCTCTGTCTTTTGATCCTCATACTAAATCCCATCAGCTTCAGTTGCTTAATATTTTTTTTCTTAAATGTGGGATTTTCTGATTAATTCTGCTGCTAAAATTTGATTCATTTGATGATAAATTCTCATTTACCCAATTGCCATTGACTGCTTGCCAGGCTAGAACAAGACAGTCCCTTCTGCAGGACTGGTTTATGTAGTGATAAAAGTTGTAATTTAGGCCCCTATCAGATGTTACTTCCATCAGCAACGGACAATATCCCCTTAATGGAACTGTCACACCATGTGACCTACTTCATGGTCAAAGGGCAAAAATATCCATAGGGGAAAAAGCATCTTAGGAACTTGCTTTGCCAAGGCTTGCCAGCAAGGGAAGCTAGAGAGCTGCTAGTAGGGGGTGTCATCCCCCTCTGAGTTGTTTTGGAAATGAGAAGTCAGCTGGCTTCCCCTGTCCCGTCCACAGATATCTGAACAAATTCCATTTTTCTCTGTGTCAGACTAGTAAAGCATGGCACATGAGTGTTTGTTTATGAGTTTCACATAGAGGTGCTAACATTTGCTTAAAGAAAGAGCCTTGGACACTGATTTAAGAAAGTGAGGAATGACAGCAAACCAGGACATCTCCTGTTACTTCTCCCTGGGTAGCAGACTTAACCTTGAGTAACAGAGACCCCTTGTAGGTAGCGTGGGAGGTAGCAGAGAGAAAAAGCAATCTACTTTGGGCTACTGAAGGACCTGGCCAAACACTATCACTTTGTGTGTGACATGCCACATGTTCAGATTAAAGCTTGCAGAAACCATTAAAATATTCTACATTATTCAAGCAACATCTCCATGGCTCAGCCATTTGAATTATGTGATAATGACTTTGCATGTGTAGCATGTCTGAATTTATTCTGCAATTAATCAGTTAATTGGACAATTGATGCAAAATATGGCAGGGGCCATAGTGAGGCTCTCAAACAGGGCACTGATAGAGTTGGGAATTTAGAGACAGACCCTATGTTAGAGCACATCTAGTTAGCTGGTTATTGAGAGACAGACCAAGGGTCTGCTGATATTGTGCACTGCTCCACGATTAGAGCTTGTTGTACTTCTCATTCATGTATATAACAATAAGGGCAGTTAGGATTCTGGGACTCAGGAGTCCAGGATTCTATTCCTGATAGCTCAGACCCTGGCCTGCTGGAAAATCATCACCTTTCTATGCCTCAGTTTATAAATTGGCTTTGAAAAAGCACTTTAAAATGTAAAAGACTATAGAAAAGCTAAAGGCAAGGATTTTTGTGCATGTTAACTTTTATTGGACCAACTACAGGGCAGGGATAGTAAGTTTGTTTAAGGCTATCGCAACCATAACATTTCCCCAGTAACTTTGTTTAAAAAAATGTGTATTTAACTTAATTTTCTACTTTCATTGTTTTGCAATTCTCCATTTATGTTTTATATCAAGGCTGTCTAGCCTTTAAGTGCTGGGGGCCACCCATTGCATGGACTGCACCAGGTGATCCAGTGGCTACCAGGCTGTGCACCACAGAGGTTCTCCCTCCCTGCTACCCCATGTACCCACACACAACCTTCCTCAACTACTGCATTGGGCTCTCCCCCACTGCTGCACTACACCCTGCCCACTGTTGCACATACACAATCCCCATCCCCAAACCTGCATCATGTATCCTCATAGCCCCCCACAAGCACAGTCTTCTTTCCTCACCCACATGGCTCCAATTTTTCCCTTACATGCCTGGACTCACCCTCTGCTTCCTGCTTGTGCTGCACTGCCCTGCCCCCTCAGGTTAGGGCAGGAAGTGGCACCCAGAGAAGGGGAAGCCCATAGCCAAAGGGTAGGGGATGTGGAGGCTGAATGAGAGCCCCAGGATCTCAACTTAACCCCCCCCCCCCATGAGCCATGTATGGCCAACAGGCTGCCAATTGGATAGTCCTTTTTACACTAGGGTTATTTCTTACCTTTTGTTGTTGCTCTGCTTATTTTAACTGATTTTGTGTTAGTGAAAGTTGCAAATTTTATTTTTTTTTAAAAATTCATAATACAGTAAATGTACAACTATTAAATATTTTCCTTATAGTGGTATTAAAAGCATGTAATGAAGGACTGATCAGTTAGTCAATAAAATATTTAAGGGGAGGGGGGGGGAGGGGTCAGATGAACTCTTTGGAACAAATAGCTGCCTGAAGCTAGATCTCCATGAGAAAGACCACACAATCCATACACACTGCTGGTCCCTGCTTCTCTTGACTATCCCAAAAAGCATACCCCTTATTTGTAGAATGAGCACCCCATGTAAGAGGACCACGGTGTATTGAAAAGCTACTTCCCCAGAAGAAACTTACTGGAAGGTCTTCGCTCAGAACCACTTACAAGGTCTTCAGAATCAATGATCACTGCTACATGGAAACAATGAACAGGCTGAACAGAGAAAGAGAGACACAAATCAACCCTGTTGACCTGAGAGGACTTTGGCGAGTTATTCTCAGAAATCAGAGCTTTAGAATCCTTTATGGGGAAACAGTGTGATGCAATCAAAACAATGATAAGAGAAAGGGGAGGCAGGTCACATAGAAGGAAACCTGCAATCAGGAATAAATTTTCAAAAAAAAAAACCCAACATGATTATAAAAGAAAAGGCGCTTGCAGAGAAAACTGATATTACAGAAAAATATAAGAAGAAATAACTTTAGGATAAGAGGACTCCAAAAGATAATGGAGAAAGGAAATCCAGCAGCATATTTGAAGAAAGTATTCCATTTTTTCCTACAGCTGAAAAGAGAGGTGATAGTCCTTGCAGATAGAGCACTCTCTACATTCGCCAGTTCAAACCAAGAGACATGATATGATGTTTGTTCTGTTTCCAACAGAAGCAGTGGATTCTGAAGAATATTAGAGACTTCTGATCCTAGTCTGGGAGGATATAAAATGCAAGTGTTTCCAGACTTCTCACAACTAAATTAAGGAAAAAAGAATGGACTAAGTGAAACTACACCATCTCTTGGAAAAGTACATATAAGATACAGATGGAGTTATTCTTTTAAAAACTTTTCTTTCACACATCAAGAAAACCAACACATTACCAAGGAGAAAAAAAAGTTCCGAAATCCTTGAGAAACTAAAATTAATGGAAAGCATCATGGGATCTCAGCTTGATATTGTTAGAGACCATGATAAGCAACGCTGTAATACTGAACAGAAAACTCTGAAGCCCAGGAAAAAGAATGTAACAGAGATTAGGTGAAGTCACAAAACTAGGGGTATTCAAGAAGATTTGAGTAGGACTGAATAATACTGTGAGGTAAACGAAAAAAAAATGGAAGGGGAAATGTCACAAGGGGAAAAAATAAAAACAGCAATATTTGGAGCCAAAATAATTAGGAAAATGGGGTAGTAAAGACATATTCTAAATTTAAAAGTAAAGGGTAAGGGAGTGGGGGGGGGGGGATGGTATAAAGTGTAGCATAACATGGAAAGAGTCTGGGAGGAGGCTTGAAATATGGCTCTACACAATTCTACCCTAGTATCTGACAAGATATGCTATAATTTCATGACTCCCCTAGGGTGGGAGTCTGGAACCTCCTAGGAAGGAGTATATTACTCAGGTGAGGAGTATTTAAATATTCGCTTCCATCTGCCTATTCACTTAGAAATGGTATTTAAAGTTCTGTTTTGGGGGGAATTGACTTATATATATTTTATAATGGTTCAGCGTCATCAAGAGGGAAGAAGAATACAAAAAAAAAAAAAATTATAGAGACTTGAAAATAACAAAGGCTTCCTCCTTGGTTCCCTCCTGCTCATCCTCCTTGTTATGTCTTTCCTCCCTCCCCATTCTCCTCCCTGAGAGGTGTCCTGTTCCAGCCATCTGCAGAGGGTTCAGGATTGAGAGTATGGTCAGGGGTAGAAAGGTAAGAAAGATTTATTAACTTAACAAAAACACAACTACGTGTAGTAACAAAACAAACAATGACAGACAAAAGTAATTTGCATTGGCAACTTATCAGCGGTTCCCTCTGATGCCTGGTACACAGCAAGCTTCTCTTTCCACAAAGGTCAGGAGAGTCAGGCATCCCTGAACAGGACTGTCCAAAGAGGTACCAGGAAAGGTCCCTGGAATGCAGTCCTTGGGCTCCTCAAGGTCCACAGGCTCACTGATCCAGGCAACAGCTAACTAATCCTTTTCACAGAGCTGTATCTTCCTTCTGAATGGTTTCCAAATATTCCAGCTCATTCATAGCTTCTGAACGATACTAATAATGAATGACCACTCAGATTTCTTTTACTTCAACTGTCCTTAGACTGACCAATTAGCCTTACAAACCTTGTATTTCTTTGATAAGGTAATTTTAACTATGCCACAGGGCCTTACTACTTCAAGGCTTTGCTAAATTTACTAGGCCTTACTTCATACAAGGCCTCACTATATCTTAATCTTTAATTAGGCTTTTAGCAACAACATATAGCTTAATATTTAAACAAATACAGGGAAAAAAAAAAAAAAAAAAACACACTTGGTCTAATCTTCATAGGGCTTTCAGCAAGCACGTTTATCACAGACATAATTTCAGCTATCACAGTGTCCCCATCCCCTGGGAAGGATCCTGGAGGCCTCCATGGACCAAGAGCATACAAGTATACATGGATCAAAACAGCATTGTAGATATATTAAGTATGCCAGACATCATCTGGTTTTATTTATAAAATAATGTTTTATTTCTTATATTAAAGATGTGAAGGAAGCTCTGGTTTTTATTTATAGACAGGCAGACATACAGAAATATATTTACCAACCAGTACGCCAGTGTCTCTATCCAGATTGTTTGAATATTAATGGATATGATACATTTCATATGTAAACATTAGTACAGATGGCAAGTTATAAGGATTATATATTATCTATTTTTGTAAACATGTAATAACTTTAAACTCATGCCATTCCCATGTGTTACTCCAGCTTTGGAGTTTTGTTTCTATATTTGCCTGAAAACTAACTGAAAAAAAAGAAAACATTTAAATGATTTTTCACTTTAACTTCCATTCAGAGAACTATTGCAAAAGAAAAAAAAAAAATCATTTTTTCAGCATGTTATGTATGCATATGCAATGCATTTACAGTTACTTATATATTTTTCCAGAAAGAAACCATAAGTCTATTGCATAAATATGCTAGGAATAACTCATTAATTTATATAATTTTAAAACATTCAGCTTACTAGAAAGCCCATAAATATTGTCCTGTCCTTCAAACAGAGATTTGGTTAAAAAAAAATAAAGAATGCTCCCTGATATGAACAAGGATGTCAGCCTCATAACTGTGCAGGACAAAGAAAACTATATGAATGTATTATTCCAGTGGCATATCATTTCAGCAAGTCAGCAAAACAACTAACCAACCAACCAAATGAAACAAGACAAAGAAATATCAGATGTAGGATGAATTATGGTGGTAACAAGGAAACTGGGTATTGGACAGAAGGATATTGGAATGCCATTCAAACACAAATGGAACTTACATTGTGGTAGGGGGGCATGCTCCTAAATCTACTTATTAAAAAATATGACCATTACTTTCAAACGACCTTTACCACTAAAGAAGATTCCTAGATGATTTTTTGTTAATTCTTTGAGACTTCTCAGTGATGAAGGCACAATTTGAAGGAAGTGATTTAATTTGTCATCTCCTAGGGGCTCCTAGATAGCTAAGAATGAGTTGTTAAAAACCAAAAAAAGAAAAAGGAAAGAAAACTCCTCCCTCTATGTCATGGCGGGATCCTGATCTCCTCAAGGCCCCCTTCCCGTGCCAAGTTGGCCCAAGGGCACCCTCAGATGCTCATCCACCATGTCTTTGATGTTCCAATATATATTAGGGAGGCTGCCTTATGTCTTCTTGGACACGGTCCGCTGTAACCTCTGGCCCTGTGGACTCCCGGACCCCTCGCGGGTCTTGTCCTGCAAACAGGCGCTTCGGGGCACCCTTGCCTTATGGGCTATGCATGGCTCCAACCACCCATTTCACCATGCCCCAAGCCTCGCAGCTGGAATAGACGTTGTTTGGTCTCTCTCGGTCTCCACTCCCTCTCTGGCACTCAGGCTTTCGGCAGCGCTGACACTCTCTCTTTCCACGCCCTTCTCTCAGGGCCTCCTCTGTAAAGCTGCCCCCCTCTCAGGGCCTCACCGCACTGCTACCCCCATCTCCAGGGCTCACCACACCCACACTGGGGCTTCTCAGCAATGCCTCCTCTCTGGGGCTGGGGTCTATGCACCCCCAATGCTGCGCCCTTGCTGGCGCCGGGGTTCCCACATTACTGTGGGTCCTCTATGAGGCCTCCTCCAACCCCAAATAGCCTCACCCAAACCACTGGTGTAACAAACAGCAACAGAAACACAAGCTCCTAGGCTATAACCTAAACAGAAGCCACCTGGCTATAATCACACTTTGCCTACCAGGGTTCTTCATCCCACAGCCATGTCATGTGCTGCTCCTTCAGCAGGCTTCTCCTCTCTTCTGCAACAGAGAGCTCCTTCCTCCTGGGTTGCTGGCAGGGAACTGCCTCTGGCCTCAGCTCCTAGAGTTTATAAGGGAGCCAGGCCCTGCCCCTTACTGTCAGCTGACCGCTGGCAGGTGTGGGTCGCTTGTTGACTCCAGTTGTCCTGGCAACCAACAGCTGGGCTCCTTATTCATTGCTAGGGCTCTTTCTCTAGCAGTTTCCCCTTTTTAGGAGCAGGGCACCTAAGTGCCCTGCAACACTCTACAACAGCTTGTGCTCCATAAATCACAAAAGTAGCTGATAAAGACTTTTTCCTGCTATGAACACTGTATGAACAAGAAAACAAACACTAGAGAAAGAGATATCTAGACATATGGTTACTTTCTATTGACATGCGTTTACCTGCTGCAAACCTTACACTCTTGAAAATGTTATTTGAATATGGACTTTCTGAAGGACAAAGGAGGAATCAGGTGGTTCTGAAATACTCTGTTAAATTACTTTAGCTCACAGTTATTGATCCATGCCACAAGTTGAAGGAACAGACTGGTTCTTTGCACTTTTTTGTAATTTGCATTAAAAGAATAAGCAAGCAAACATAAAACTAAATGCTGTAATGTGACTGACTAAACACTGTAATGTCATTAAGATAATTAAGAACTGAACAGTAGACTGATCAAATCAAGGTCACAATTAAGATCAAATCAGTAGTTTACTGGGCTGAAATGATTAAGTTATCAAACTAACAGAACTAGTAATCAAATCAGAACCTTAGATGACATATGAAAAAATGTTGTTTGCTACTGTTGCACGAGGTGATGGAAGAAAGCTGCTTTCTCTTTAGTAACTCTTCCTTCTTACATTTCACCAACATTAGCTGTTTGTTTTTTATTTTCTCCTTTCAGACAAAACAACACAGAACATAAAAAATTAAAATAGAAGTTACTACTAAACCATGAACAGTAATAGTTTTCAAATAATGTTGTTTTTAAACCCAGTAGAGCTTGTTAGTTCAGAAGACAGATGGAGTTTGGATTTAATCTAATAAACTATCCACAGCATTATTTATTAATCCCTACACTCAACACAGACGCACTGACAGATCAAGAAAGCATAATTTCCATGTGACAAAAAAAGTCAACTTCTATTCCTTCATGTTTTGGGGATCCTTGACTCACACACCGTTCGTAGAACCAAGGTCATAGAATGATAGAAAATCTTCTTGTAAGGTCATTTGTCCAGCCCCATGCTCAAGGCTGGATCATTCCTGACTAAGCCACCCCAGCCAAGGGTCTAAGCTGCTTTTGAAAGTTTCCAAGGATAGAAATTCTATAACTTCTCTAGGTAGACTGTTCCAATGACTGACTACCATCATAGTCAGAAAGTTTCCCCTAATGTCTAGCCTAAATTTCCCCAGCTGTTAGTTGAGACCTATTCCTATCCCCTACAGCCACAGGGAAAAGCCCATCTCTATCTGCTCTGTAATTACTCTTCAGATATTTGAATACTGTTATCAAATCCTCCCCTCCCACCCCACTCCCAAGTCTGCTTTTCTCTAGGTTATAGCTCTTTCAGCCTTTCCTCCGAAGCCTCATCTCTCAGGGCCCTGATCATTTTTGTTGCCCTGTGTTGGACTCTTTCCAGTCTGTCCACATCCTTCTTGAATTGTGGGTCCCCAAAGTGAACACAGGAGTCAGGTGAGGCTTCACCAGTGCTGAGTAGAGCTTCCCTTGATTTGCAAGCAACACTCCTGTTAATACAGCCTAGGATACTTTTAGCTATTTTTACAAGAGCACACTATTGGCTCATTTTCAGCCTACAATCCACTAGAACCTTATACTTCAGGTGAGCAAAGTCATTCCCTAGCCTGTGTTTGTGCATGTGGTTATTCCATCCTATGTGCAGTACTTTGTGTTTGTCCTTGTTGAATCTCATTTAGTTGATTGTGGCCCATTTCGCCAGTCTATCCCATAATTCTGGAACCTAGCTTTGCCTTTTGGAGTGTCTGCAATTATACCCAACTGGGTGTCATCTGCAGATTTGCTAAGCATGCACTTGATCCCATCATCCATATCATTAGGAAAGATGTTGAACAACACTGGAGAACTCCATTTGGTACATCATCTCAACTACACATTGAGCCACTACCTGCTGAGTACAATGATCTAACCAGTTATATATACACCTTAGAATACTTTCATTTAGTTTATGTCTCCTAGTCTGTTACTAGGCCAGGAAATAAAGTAGCAAGAATATAGTTCATAAGTCTAGCAGAGTTTCTAAAAGGTAGTAGACTTCTCTAGCTTTTACAGAACGATAGGAATCCTTCATCCTCTTTTCCTTAGGGTGCCCTGTCCAGAAAAGTGAGGGGCATTTTGCTTGAGATAGACTTGTTAGCCATAGAGACTTTCTCCTTCACATGGGCTGGACCTAATTGCCTACTGATACATGTATGCTGATGATGTCATCATAGTAAATCAGGAACTGACATGGCAGAATTGGAAAAGATATTGAGTACTGACATGAAACTCATCACTATCTCCACAAGTGGCACTTAAAGTTGAGCATCAATAAATCAGTATAATCACTCATCTAACCTAGATAATCATCGAGCCAAGAGCACACTGAATATCACAGTAGGCAACCACATCCTTCCCACTGAGCATACCCAAACCTACCTAGGAATCAATTTAGGAAAACACATAAGGACTGGCACATAAAATTATTCATTGATGGTCTTCATGTGGGTTTAAAAAGGCGCACAGACACAATGGAAAGTAACAACAGATACCCTCTTTAGGAGCAGGGTACCTAAGTGCCCTGCAACACTCTACAACAGCTTGTGCTCCATAAATCACAAAAGTAGCTGATAAAGACTTTTTCCTGCTATGAACACTGTATGAACAAGAAAACAAACACTAGAGAAAGAGATATCTAGACATATGGTTACTGTCTATTGACATGCTCTCCCCTACCCTGGGGGTCTTCAAGAGGAGGTTGGATAAGCATCTAGCTGGGGTCATCTAGACCCAGCCCTCTTTCCTGCCTATGCAGGGGGTTGGACTCGATGATCTATTGAGGTCCCTTCTGACCCTAACATCTATGAATCTATGAATCTATGAAAGAAGTAGTTCCAAGAAAGAAGAGAATTTGGAGTTAAAAGCTGAGACTGAAACCCTTTAAAGTTCCGTTGCTGGAGCTGATGGATGTAAAAAATGCAAAACAATAAAACAAGAAATTGTAGTAGTACTTGAGAAAAGCACCTGGTCTTCAGATTATTTATATGCACAATTTTTATCCTAGTCAAAAGGATACATATAATAGATATGTATTTATCTGAAAGGGTTAACTGTATCATATTATCAAGTGTTTACAAGAGAAATTTGACATAAAAAACAGGATGCAGAGGCCTTTATTGAACTCACCTAAAGTATTCCAGAAATTTTGACAAGGACTAGAGGAAAAAAGCTGAAAAGTGACAGCAACTGGTATTAATTTACACAACAAAAAAGCCAGATTATAGTAGACTGAACCTGTTGTTCCAATAGGAAATTCTGATACTTCCACATTTTTCTACCAAATGGGTAAGATGGAAGCTAACTGAAACTGCTTGTGGAATGAAAGGTTTTGAAAAATGCCAATTTGGAAATGTTCTATTCTGGGGCTCCTGAGCCTTGCTGGGCTGCATCTTAGCAAGAGTACTGAAGGACCTGACAACTGCCATGAGGAACCAGGGCAATCCAGGGGACCATACGAATGAATTTAAACTCAAAACAAAAGCATTTTCATTCTGTGAATGCCACCTCTATATTGACCAAGGAACCTGAATCAAAGCATTGTGGGTATTAGGGAAATTGTACTTAGATTGACTTAACCAAGGTTAGGTCAATCCAAATGCTTGTTTGTGCAGACATTTACAGGGCTTAAAATCACCCAAAATAAGATGTACCCAATCTAAAATTGTGCAATTCAAGAGGTCAACTAACTTTAGATTGAGAAATGGTTAACCTGATATATAAAGGATTAACCTGATCTTGTAAATGCCTGCATACATTCACAATACAGCCTGAAGGGGGCCACTTGCCCTAGCCCCAGGGCTGTGCTGTTCCTACCCACCCCCCACTCCTGACTTTACAATATTTATCCCCCTCAGTGATCTCCCTTGGACTGGACAACTGTCTCCCCACAGAGCTGCC
>NW_005842423.1:752876-757973 GCF_000455745.1 Alligator sinensis
GGCCCTGCCTCTCTTTCCAATCCTGCTAGCCCTTGTCCCCCATCCCGAATTACTTACTTCAGGCTGCCTGCCCCATCCCAGGCGGTGGTGAATGCCTGCATGTGTCACTCCCAGTCTAGATTTAGGCAGCTTTAGGCAAGCCAGCTAAACCTAATCCAGGTGTGGTGAACACTTGCACATACACTTTGTTTTTTCTCCTAGAAAAGTCTATTGCTGTTGAACTTTCCTGTAGTACATTTTCATTCCAATTTTCTCAAAAAGCCTACTCCTTGGTGATGGTAAAGAAAAAGGAACAGAGTGAGACTTTACATTGACCCCAAAAAACTGAGCAACAACATTAATATGGAACATTTCCTACCAGGAACAAGTTATTTGCTGAGGCAGCCAAAATCAAATTCTTTGGAAAATAAGATTAATCAGTACGGTTTTGCAGACCCCTTTGGGCAGAAGTTTCAATATTTCCCCTTTCAATGCACCATTTGGCAGATAGTGCATCCTGATTTTGCTTTTGGAACTTGCCTAGTACTGAAAATGTTTTATAAAACAATGGTTAGTCTTTAAAACGTCTTGGAGGGCTGAAAACAAGTGCAGGTAGCATAATTGTTACATGCATCACCATTAAGAAGCATCAGGAATAGTAGTCAAGTGCTAGAAAATTAAAGATGTAACAATTTCAAATATCAAACAACTGTAACCACCTGATGAGACAAAGTGACTTATCTCAAAGTTAAAAACGTATAATGAATCTGACATGCATGAGATATTTTATATGTAAAACAATACATCAAAGATATTAAGAAAAGGATCCTGGATTATAAGGCGAGCTTTAGTTATATCATGAAGTTCACATCCACCTATACAACCTCAAAAACATCAAGGAAACCCTCTCAAGGGATCACCCCTGCAATATAGATTATTTACTTACATGCTTATGTGGCTTCCATAACTGCAATATTTAAGGATGCCAAAAACAAATGTAACGTTATAGCCTTCTGAGTAACAGAGAAGTGTTATTCCTATTTCTTATATAGAAAATTGAGGTTTAGAGAAGTTAAGTAACTTAAATTTAGGAGCTGAACTGAGTTCTCTTAATTTCCAATTCCGTTCCCTAAACTTAAGACCATTGTTCCTTTCCCATTTCCCTTTTCTCTTCCCCTCCTTCCATTGTATACCATGTCATTCAAGGCAGCTTCTTAAAGGTATTGTAGTAAGTTTTTGGGTCAATGGTATTTCACCACATTACAATGTTGCATTTTAATAAGTGGGAAGTGATAATTATATGCCAATAATACAAGATGCTTCCATCATTACAATCACAAATCTTCCTAACAATAACATAAATAATGTATGTGTGTCTGTTACTAAGAAATGTACCAAACTGGGACCCAGCTGATGGATGCTAATGCTATAATGCTATATAACCATCTAATTAATGTAATAACAAGGGCTGATCAAAATAAAATTGGGATTTTAAATTCATTTTGGGGAAGTACCTGTTTTCTATCTAAATTTGTATTTCAAAAAAGCCAAAGGCCCATAAACATAGCTTTTTGACCCAAAATTGCAATGGTCATCCAAAAGCAACAACAAAGAAATATTTTGATTTGGATAAGACACTGTAATACTTCAAGGTTGTTATAATTCAATTTCCTCATTTCTCTATTTTCATTCACAAATTAGCTTCCCCAGCCAGAATACATCTTTGATTTTGGATTATGTTTCCTCACCAAGAAAGGAGACTGTGCCACAAAATGGGAGACCCGGTCTAAATTGGCAGTCTGGCCTATGGAGGCAAGTGGAAATACAAGACATCTAAACTGCAACTCCCTTAAGACTTCATAGCAACATTTTTCTGATGAGCTGCATTTAAAACTGGCTGTATGTCAAAATTAAACTTGTTTTACAATCATATGAGAGAGGCAAGAATTTCGTGGGTGGCAATTTTTATTGAACAAACTATATAGTTGGGTGACATAATTGTTATATGCATCACCATTAAGAAGCATCAGGCATGAAAGAAAAGTGCCAAAAAAGGAACTTTTGAATACAAGACATTCTTCCTCAGGTCTCTGGTCACAAGGAGCCAGGCATAGCATAGTGAAAAACAGCAGAGGGAACAGGGTGAGAGAAATTCTCAGGGGTAGCAGATACATGATTAACAGAAGAAAAGAGGCTGATTACTGGGAGGTCAAGGGAGTAGGGTCAAAGGACTCATTCTCATCTTTCATTCAAGGCTCATTCTCACCTTTCCTGTTTGGAGAAAATTCAGGAGGTGGGTAAAATGTGCCATAAAGTGATATTAATATTTAGTTCTTCATTCTTTTTTGTCCAGCCACCTAATTATGTTTTGTTCCCAAGTTTGCCTTTTAAAGGTCTTTGGTAGATTTCCCTTGAGCACAAGGATAGTGAGGTGAGAAAGGGAGTGGTTGATTTGTATTAAATGTGCTCCTAACGTTGTGTGTATGCCTCCGTCCTTTGTATTTTTTCTGCGAGAGTTCATTCTGGTGTGTAGTTGCTGTTTAGTTTCACCCACGTAGTTAACATTAGAGTGTTTGGTGCATTGAATTGGGTATACCACATTTTGGGAAAGGAATGTATAGGAACCATGGGTTCTAATGTTTTGTTTTTTTATGGAGGGTGTTGATAGTAGTGGCAGTGGAGATGTGCTGACAGGTTAAGCATTTCTTGCCCAGGCAAGGCTGTGTTGCACTTGATGTCTGTTGGGCAGTGGAGAGTTTGCTTCTGATTATGAGTTGGGAAAGGCTAGGGGGCTGTTTGAAAGCCAGGAGGTTCTGGGAATTTTTCTCTCAAGGTCTTATCGTTGTTGAGTACAGACTGTAGTTGTTTAGTGGCTCTTCTGATTGGCTCTCATATGCGGTGGTAGATGACTACTAGAACCGTGCAGTTGCCAGGGGGGTTCTTTTTGTACTGTAGCAGGCTGCTATTTGAATAGCTCATTCAAAGTATAGCCTGCATCTCTACTGGTGTGTCCTTGTTGTGTAAAGGCAGGTTTTAGGCTGGTCAAGTGGGCATTATAACTGTTCTCTTCAGAGTGGATGCAGTGATATTGGAGGGCCTAGCTGTAGATAATAGTTGTTTCAGTGCTCTTGGGATGATTGCTGGTTTAACAGATGTATATATGATGGCCTGTGGGTTTGTAAGGTGCCATCCTGGATATGGATTGTCATATCTACAAAGTTGTTATTAGTGTAGGAGCATTCCAGAGAAAGTTTGATTAAAGGATGACACCTGTGATAGAAATCATTAAGTGAGTCCAGGTGTTCAGTCCAGATAATGAAAACATCATCCATGTAACACAGGTATAGCACAGGATTGATGGTGCAGTTTTCTGGAAAATCTTCCTCTAGCTGGCTCATGAAGAGTTTGGAATATTGAAGGGCCATACTGAGGCAGCGAGGATTTGGAGGAAGTGATGAGCATCGAAAGTGAAGTTGCTGTGGGTGATTTGTGCAACGTAATGTTGCAAATCTGAATCAACGCCATATTCTTGAAGGTATTTCAGGGAGGCCTTCATGGTTGCTCTTTTTACCACACACCCCGTGACCCTGTCCAGGCTGTTTTTCTTGCCTTCCCAATCAGCACACCTCCAAATCAGGAACCCATGCTGGACCTGCCAGACCCCCACCCCAACTTACTTTCCTCCAGCTGACAGAGCAAATTCTTGCACAATCTTTAAACTAAGCTGCCTAAACCTCTTTCAAACATTTGTTCTCACCTTAAGCATCGCTAACTGTAGCTGTCAAGGCCTCTCAATCAAGATGCTTGTGTAATTTTGATACCCTTCACTTGCTGTAGCTTTCCAGTAAATGGAGTAAAAATAGGAAATCTCATCTTATATCATGGTTCTTTTCACTTGGTGGAAATTTAAGTATTTAGTTACTGGCACTTTTATTTTCAGGATCTGTCCTAAGCCATTAGAGAATACCGGAACTATTATCTGATTTGGCATTTCAGTTTATGTAAACTAAAGGCATTTCACTTTGAAGTGCATCCATTTTCAGATTTCCCAGTCTTCTCTCAGCTATAGATAGAAAACATCTTTCTTCAGTCAATATTACTGCAACCATGTAGAATCTTCACTCTGATTCCTCCCCCTTTGCTTTGACTTAACAGCTGTATAAAAGTATTAGAAAAATAGTGAGATGAAATGGGCTGAAGTGCCACAAGTATGCACAAGAAACTACTCTGATATCCCCTTCCTATTATCTAACATCATTATTTTTTTACTGGTATTCAAACTAGAATGAAGAGAAACTGATTAAAGTTGAATCTAGGTAAGACTCAGGTAATACTAGGAGAAAAAAAGGTAATGCTTGGAAAGCCATTCTTCCTGTTATATTTGATCTTAGGTTTGAGGCCCTACTGTATGCCACATTTAAAAAATATACCCCAAATAGCCTCCTGAGGTGAACTAATGTTAATCAGATGTGCCATTTTGGGGCAATTTAAACACTGCAAATGCCTGCATCATTGGGCATATAATATCTCCAGCTAAAAATCTAAAAGTAATAAGTGGTGGTGGTGGGGGGCGGTTATCACTGACAAAGCAAAACAACTGCAACAAACAATGAAATCACCTTACCCGAAAGAATACAGTCCCAAGGTGAACTCAGCCAGGAAACAGCATAGAGCAGCATGGCTCCTGGGAGACCATGTGACAGGCAAATGAAGCCCTCTTCAGAGACAGCCATTTTGGAAAGGGGAAATGGCTCCCCAGAGATCATGTGATAAGGGCAGATGAAGCTTACTCTGGAGGCAGGAATTTTGGAGAAAGGGAGAGCTGTGAGAGAAGCCCAGGGACTGAGGGAGAGCTTGGGCATAGCATCCCATCCTCAGAGGTACCAGGGCCTGATGAAAGCAAGGTCTGTGCTAGTTTGCTGGATCCAGAGACTGATGCGATGCTTGCAATGGATAGAAGGCCAGAACCAGTACCATGGAGCAAGAATGTGATGGGGATACTCGCTCAACGCAAGCACCCCATCAACGGGGGGAATTGTTACGTCTCAGCTCTGTATTCTTGGGGAACCCTGCTACAGGATGCAGTCTGTCTGACTCACAAAGGACTCACCCCCCCCT
>NW_005842423.1:765985-769409 GCF_000455745.1 Alligator sinensis
ATGGTAGTCTGGCACCTTGCTGCTGCCTCTCTACAACCCCAGTGAGAGACTTGTCGTGACCCTCGCTTAGGAACACTGAGGCAAAGAACTCGTTGAGGAGTTCAGCCTTGTCCCCCCTGTCCGTCACCAATTTTACTTCTGCCCATTTCAGGGGTCCTATTCCTCCCTGGGCCTTCCTTTTACTCCCTATATATCTAAAAAAGAATTTCTTGTTGTCCTTTACTTGGGATGCCATCCTCAGCTCCATGGTAGCTTTGGCCCATCTAACTGCCTCCCTACAAGCTTGAGCAGAGGAAGTATATTCATCTTTGGTGATCTCTCCATTTCCACTTTTTATGTGCTCCCTTTTTGGCCCTTAGGCTGCCCTGGATTTCTCTGGTCAGCCAAGGAAGCCTCCTGGCCCCTTTCCCTCTTTTTCCTCGCATTGGGATCGTCTCGCTTTGTGCCCAAAGGATCATTTCCTTAAGGCACAGCCACCCTTCTTGGGCTCCCATCACTTCAAAACTCTTACTCTGCAGTGCGTCCTTGACTAATCGCCTGAGTTCATTGAAATCAGCTTTCCTAAAGTCTAGCACTTTCACCCTACTAGTTACCTTAGCCACTCGATGTCTTATGGTGAATTCTATTATTAGGTGATCACTGTCCCCCAGATGGCTACCGATCTGTAGGTCCCCCCCATAATGGAGGACTCTTCTTCAAGCCCTTGTGTGGCATGAGGTGTTTTACAGGGGAGGGGGACTGGAGAGAAATTGATCCAGCTCACCATGAAATCTTGGTGGGAGTCAGAGATACGGGACATTAGCCCTCCTCACACAGGACAGGGCCTCTGTGAGAAAGAGTTAAGACCCAAGGGAGGCAGTGAACTTTGACTGCCTGGCAAGCAGGGGTATGTGGGTGCTAGCAGGGGAGATTTGCAGAGTTGCAGCCCAGACCCTGCTCCCTGGATGTCAGGGGAAGAGGGTCTGGGCAGGGTAAGCTATTTTATAGGAATTACGGCTAGGGAGAGCATCTGCCTGCAGCACAGCAACCCCTGGGGCACGCCTCATGAGGCACTCACAGCAAGGGCTGCCCACACTTCCCAAGGGAGGGGCACAGAAGCAGCTCCACCTTCTTGGACATTCGGTGCAGGCTACTTGTGTATACATCATCTGAGACCACCAGTGTGTACACTGTTATTGATTGAGGGTGTGAATAAGTTTCTGATTGTTTATCAGTTGTGTATTAATTAGTGTCCTTTTCCCTAGCCCTTTGTAAATAAAGTGTACATTGTTATAAATTGTGTGGTGTCTAAGCAAAGGTCCAGGGCCACTGGGTGCTTTCCTGTGAGGAGAATCTCCCCCCCCCCCCCCCCCCCTCCAGGAAGGTGGGTGGTTCTAGGCTGTGAACTCCTCCAGGGATCTGAAGTTGGGTTGTGGCTTTGCAGGTAGCCCCACAGCCAGGGTTAGATAACAATCACTATAATTTGGGCTTCATGATGGATTAATTTAAATAAAGTCAACTTAAAGCACTGAATTTAATCAGCAAGCTAAAACCCCAATTTAAATAATTTATTTTTATCCACATCCCCATTGTATATATATATTTTTCTTTTTTAAAGAAAAGCGGATTTTCATTGGTTAATATAACAAAATGTTGAGTTACAGCTAAATATAGTTTTTTAACAGTAGATTTGGTACATATGTTTCCTAGGTACACAAACTATGTGTGTGTATATATAGATATGTATAGCTGTCTGTCTGTCTATAGCTTAACATATTTGGATTGTTAGAAATCCTACATTTTAGTATGCTATAAAATGGTGAAAGATATACATGTCTTATTCACTAGGTGACTAACTTTTTGCTTATATTTGTATGAAGCTGTATTAAGATGGCAGCTTAGGAGCATTGGACAATGAAGGCTACTACTAGCATTGATTTGAATGATTTCCTACTTGCTAGCCTAGCCTAGCAAGAGGGATTCCAGTATACCTTTTCCTTTCTTCTAGATGCTTTTATTTTATTATTATATTCATTGATTTATTATTTTCAATTTTATAATTATATTGGATATTACACTATAGAATTTAAATTATAGGAAGGGAAATAGATTTCTATTATATTTATATACATTTACACCTGGGGGCATAACACACCTTAGAGAAGTTATATAGGAACATTGATACATTTTTACCTTGCAGCATAGAAGACTACACACCTTACAGAACTTATATAGGAACGCAGATACATTTATATATTTGTATAAAAGCAAGACACTATGAAACACACCATGAAGTGTGGTGGAAAGGCAGCAGGCAAGTCTTCAGGGAGGGGCAGAAGAGGGAGTAGAGGAAGAGGGGTTAGTTTCCCCCCGCTCCCTCCAAAATGAGGATTTCCTGCAACTAGCAGGGATGAGGCTTCCACAAGCAACAAGGAGAGGGAAGCAGTGCTAGTGCCTGCTGCTAGCAGCAGCCATAACACCCCCCCACACACACACACACCACCATGACACCAAGCAGCAGCACCAGCACCAGCATGACAGTCTCCTCCAACCCCATTTCATTTCTCATGATGAACCTTCCAGTGCCAGAGGGAGAGCTGGAGCTGGATCTGAGTGCCATAGCAAGTGAAATACTGGGGAAGGAAAGAGAATCAGCTGAGTTTATTCTCCACACTCCTCAAGTTTCCCATAGAGCCAGGTCTCCTTCCCCAGAAGGCACTTCAGAGGAAGCTGAGGTAGAGGTTGCAGTGGCAAGTGGATCAGCTGAGTCTGATCCTCCTGTTGCTGTGCCTCTGCCTGATGAGGAGGGGGAAAGTACAGCATCCACACATGCATCCGCACCCCAGAAGCGAACGGGTAGTGTGGTCTGGGGTCATTTTGAGCTGGCAGATGATCGGACGTACGCTATTTACCAAACCAACACAAGCCAGGGCAAGGGAACAAAACACATGATCACCACGGGGATTTCATAGATTTTATAGACATTAGGGCTGGAAGAGACCTTGGAAGATCATTGAGTCCAGTCCCCCCCGAGGGGCAGGAAGTCAGTTGGGGTCATAGGATCCCAGCAAGATAATCATCCAAATTTCTCTTGAAGGCGTTCAGTGTAGGTGCTTGAATCACCTCTGGTGGCAGGCTATTCCAGATCTTGGGTGGGAGGTCTGTTGGGGGCTCAGACAGTGAAGAAATTCTTATGTCCAGCCTGAAATGATCTTGCAGGAGTTTATAACTGTTTAACCTTATCATCCCTTGAGGTGCTCTGGTGAACAACCATTCCCCCAAATCATGGTGAATACCCCAGATAAACTTATAGGTGGCCATCAGATCGCCCCTGAGCCTGAGCTTTTCCAAGCTAAAGAGTCCCATAGATTCATAGATGTTAGGGTCGGAAGGGACCTCAATAGATCATCGAGTCCGACCCCCTGCATAAGCAGGAAAGAGGGCT
>NW_005842423.1:770228-774103 GCF_000455745.1 Alligator sinensis
AGCCAATTCGCCACCCACCGGACTGTGTAGTCATCCAAGTCACAGCCTCTTAACTTGTTCACCAGTATGGGGTGGGATACCGTATCGAAGGCCTTTCTGAAGTCTAAGTATACGACATCCACCCCTCCTCCTGTGTCCAGGCGTTTTGTAACCTGGTCATAAAAAGAAACTAGATTGGTCAGGCACGATCTGCCTGCCACGAACCCGTGCTGGTTTCCCCTCAGCATAACTTGCTGAACATAGCTCTCACCCTGTCATCATAAGGTCTGTTTTCCTGACCTCTGATCATGCGCGTAGATCTCCTTTGCACTCTCTCAAGCTTCTCCATATTCTTTTTGAATTGTGGAGCCCAAAACTGGATGCAGTACTCCAGCTGTGCCATCACCAAGGCCGAATAAAATGGAAGAATGATGTCCCGGGATTTGCTTGAGAAGCATCTATGGATGAAAGCCAATGTTTTGCTCACTTTACTAGCTTCAGCATCACATTGAAGGCTCATGTTCATCTTGTGGTCAATCATGACCCCCAAGTCCCTTTCATCTGTAGTGCTAACCAGAGTCACACTGCCGAGCCTATAAGGTGTTGCAGGTTTTTCTTTCCAAGGTGGAGAACCTTGCATTTTTCAGTGTTAAACACCATCAGATTTTCATCTGCCCATTTGCTGAGCCTGTCAAGGTCAACCTGAATTGCCCTCCTGTCCTCGGGTATGGATGCTTTACCCCAGAGTTTGGTATCATCAGCAAACTTGGCCAGTCTGCTTCTGACTCCAATGTCCACATCATTAATGAAGATGTTGAACAATATAGATCCAAGGACAGAACCTTGGGGGACCCCACTGGTCACAGGGCACCATGATGATTGGCTTCCATCAACCACCATGCTCTGGGTCTGACCATGCAGCCAATTCCCCAACCGGCGGATCGTGGTCGACCCGAAGCCGCAGTTGGCCAGTTTTGCCAAGAGATGATCATGGGATACCAGATCGAATGCTTTTTTGAAGTCAAGATTTATGACATCAATCTCCTCTCCCTTGTCTAGGTGATAGGTCACCTGGTCATAAAAGGAAATAAGATTCGTCAAGCAAGACCTACTCGCAACAAACCCATGCTGGCTATCCCTCAGGATGTTGCCGTTGGCCAGTCTGTTAAGAATGGCCTCTTTGATAATCTTTTCTAAGACCTTCCCTGGGATAGAGGTCAGGCTGATGGGCCTGTAGTTTGTCAGATCCACTTTCCTCCATTTTTTGAAAATAGGCACCACATCGGCCTTCTTCCAATCTTCAGGCACTTCACCAGAGTGCCACGAGTTCTCGAAGATCCATGCCAGGGACTGGGCTATGATGGTAGCCAGCTCCTTGAGTACCCTGGGGTATAGATTGTCAGGCCCAGCTGATTTGAAGGTGTCCAGCCTCTCAAGGTGTTCCTTCACGAGGTCAGCATTGATAGAGGGCAGGGAATCTCCCTCACCCAGGCCTCCCTGTCCCATAGTGGGCAAGGGTGTCCTGTGGGACTGATAAGAGACCGACGCAAAGTACCCATTTAATAGGTTGGCTTTTTCCTTGGCGTCTGTTGTCAGGTGTCCCATCTGGTATAGCAGGGGTCCAATGTTGCCCTCACTTTTCCTCTGGCTCTCCACATATCTAAAAAAGAACTTTTTTATTGCCCTTGATACTTGTAGCTAGTTGGAGTTCTGTCGCAAACTTGGTTTTCCTGGTTTGCTCCCTGCAGGTATGGACCAGTGCAGAATATTCCTCCTTGGAGGTGGATCCCATCCTCCATCCTTTGTAGGCCTTTCTTTTTAGCTGCAGGAGGTCTTCTAGTTCCCTGGAGAGCCAAGGGGTCTGCTGTGCCCTTTTGCTGCCTTTCCTCTGAGATGGAATAGCATTAGCTTGTGCATCAAGGATCGTTCTTTTGAGGAGCAACCACTCTTCCTGAAGTGCCCTCCCCTTGGGGTTGTGGTCCTTTAGGGCCTCACCGACAAGCCTCCTGAGCTTGTCAAAGTCAGCTTTCCTAAAGTCAAGGACTTCTGTATTGCTGACTGACTTGCTAGCTTTACGGCGGATAGTGAAGGTGATCAGCTCATAGTCACTGTCACCCAGCTTCCCATTGATCATTAGGTCACTGATTAGGTTGTCCCTGATTTCCAGTACCAGGTCAAGAAGTGCTTCACCTCTCGTTGGCCCGTAGACCTCTTGTGTTACATAGAGGTCATCCACTCATGAGAGGAAGCTTTGCAACCGCTTGGATTTAGCTGAGCGCTCTTCCCACAAGATGTCTGGGTAGTTAGTCTCCCATGACAACCATGGACCTGGAGCATGCAGCCTCAGCTGATTCCCTGGTCAAACTCTTGACTTTGGGTGGGAGGTCTGTAGTAGACTGGCACCATTGTGTCCCCTGTGCCATGTTCCCCATGGATTTTAACCCAGAGGGTCTCCAGCCATCCACCCTGGTTGCCAGTATCAGCTTGCAGGGATGCGTAGCTCTCCTTGACATAAAGAGCTACACCCCTGCCCCTTGCCCTTGCCCTGCCGATGCATCTCCACAGATACTATTCGCCTTGCCCTTGCTCCTTCTCAGGCTGGCACCAATGGGAGTGTGCCCAAAGGGAAGTCCTCCTCTCACTCCAAAGCCCCCATCCCTACAAAGCAGAGGCAGGCCACCCTGGAACAGTGGGGGAAAGGTGGACAGAAAAGGGGGGTATGTTGCAAGGGAGAGCAAGATCACTTAGAGCACTGGGGAGATGCTTGCTGTCAATGGCCAGCGCTGCTTCTTAATTGAGCAGCCAAGGTTCAGACAGCTCATGACATTCGTGGACCCATCCTACCAAGTGCCTGCATGCACCACCTTCAGCAGTACGGTGGTGTCCTCCCTGTATGCATCATGCAGGGAGTACTTGAGGGAGGAGCTGTACAAGGCAGGTCCACAAGTGGCCTTACACTTAACCTCATACATCTGGAGAAGCCAAGGTGGAGATCACACCTACCTTTCCTTCAAGGTACTGGTGCAAGCAGCCAGGACATTGTGGGCTCTCCTTCAAGCTGAAGTGATGGATGAATCCCACATAGCAACTGAGATCATTGGGGCTATGAACCGCTTGGTTCAGGGGTGGTTCATTGGGCAGGGCAAGCTCACCCATGGGTTCATGGTCAGCAACAATGGGGCCAACATGGTCAAGGTGGTCTGTGATGCCAACTTTGTGCATCCACTGTGTGGCACACAAGTTCCACCTTGTTGTCAGGGATGCCTTGAAGGGGGACAGGGCTGCTGGTGATAGCACCAGAACCACCAGCAAGCTCATTTTTGAATGCAGGAAGATGTCATGCTAGTTCCACTGGAGCATCAAGGAGGGCAAGATGCTGCAGGACAAACAAGCAGAGCTGAACATCCTGCAGCACAAAATCATGCACGACGTGGAGACTCAATAGAACTCCACATACCTGATGCTTGAGAGGCTGGCACAGCAACAGAAGGCCATCCATGAGATGGCCTTGCTCAGGGAGATTAGGATTAGTGGCCCCCTTAACAGAGCTGAGTGGGATACCATCTCCAAAATCTTGGTGGTCCTCAAGCCCTTTCTTGAGGCCACCAAGACCCTCAGTGTTGGCGATGCCCTGCTTAGCCAGGTGATCCCCATAGCGAGGGAACTTCAGAGCCAAATGGAGAGCTTCCAGGGGATCAACATTGCTGGCAGCCATGTGTGACCTGAGGGTGAAGGGCAGCGTATGCAGCTGCTAAAACCTGGATCAGTGGATGGAGGTGCTGATGAAGATAGGGAGGCAGAACAGCAGAGGCGGGGGGACATGGAAGAGGGCGATCCACTGTCCCATGCTAGCATGCCATCCACCAGCCAGTCTCCTCCTCCACCGCAGGTGCTGC
>NW_005842423.1:774133-782541 GCF_000455745.1 Alligator sinensis
TATGGTGGGATTCAGAGGCAACAGACCCCACCATCAGGCAGGTAGCACTCAGGCCTTGATGGCTGCCTATCTTGCTAAGGACGTGGAGCCACTGTTGTGAAAACCCCTTGCCCTACTGGGCAAGCCGCAGCTAGATGGGGCCTCCTCACTCCATCCACACCTATTTCCTTTTTTCTTTTTTAAAACCCATTTAATGCCCTGCTCTCAGAGCTGGAGGGGGCACTCACTGCATCACCAGCCAGCAGGGAAAGAACATGTCCTGGGAATGACCACTAAAACTGCACTCTGCCAGGATCAGGGAGGCCTAGTGTGACTGCTGGTGGCATGGCAGCCCCAGGAAATGCCAGGACTGAGGATCCCCCTGGTAAAAGGCAGTAGGAGGCACCTTATAACCTCCAGCCACCACAAGTATGCAGACAGTCATGGCTGGGGAAAGCCCAGACCCAACATGTCTTTGACAGGCCTGAGGCTTGCTGGTTGCAGTGGAATTGTGAGGCCCCAGGTGAGCTCAGCTTAGCTGCCTGGGATGCTAGCTTTTGGGTTGAAAAACCCTTTGTCAGGCTGAGGAAGCACCTGCAGTTGGTATGTGTGTGTGCTGTTCCTGGATGGAAGGAATAGTAAAGAAGCCAAAGGCTAGCATGCAATGCAGGCAAGAAAGCCATTTAGTGAAAGTAGAAATGGAGGCATTAGGGGGTGAGGGGCAGGCTGGGGTAGTGGGGGAAGGGGAATGTAGCAGTGTGCTGAGGCTGTAGGGGAGGAGGAGACCTCATTGGGGCGCACTACCCTGTGTAGAGGCACACCTAGTGAGGGCACACCTTAACATACACAGTATCACCCATGTCACAAGTTTTGCTTGTTAGCAGCCTGAGGTGCAGTTTCCGAGAAACCCCTGCACCTATCTTCTTGAAAGCTGACAGGCCCATAGCCTCAGCAGGGCTTAGGATGCCTGCAGTTTTCACCCCACTGCACCTTAACACACACACCCAAACTTGACACAAGTTTTGCTTGTCAGAAGCTTGAGGCACAGTTTCCCAGAAACCCCTGCATCTATCTCACTGAAACTTGTCAGGCTTTGTAGCCTCAGAAGGGGCTACCATCCCTGCATGTTTTGTCCAAATCAGATAAGAAATGACAAAGTTATAGGCAGTTTTGTGCTTCCCCATTATAGCTTATGGGTGAAAAATCAAAATAGCAAAACAGTTTCGACTAAATGAAATGAAACTCAAAATGAAATACTGTCCTGTCAAAACATTGAAACCAAAAATGGAACGGTGCTGTTTTGCACAGCCCTATTAGGAACAAGGTGTGGTAGCCAAGCAATCTAGGGAGAGAGACATTAGAGTCTGAGCTGGGCAGGAGCTGCAAAGCCACCAGAGGGAGTTATGGCCACCCCCATGGCCACAAGCTTGTTACAATATGAACTGTGGTTAATGGGTTAAACCAATCATTTCAGGTCACCCTGGGGATTTTTTTTGTAAAACGCCTAGATGAAAGTCATTTGAGCTTAAGTTCTTACTTGTCTAATTCACTTTAAAATAAGATAGACACTTCTTTATTTAGGCTGTTCTGAAATTTTGTACCCCATTTCTTTAAAGTTTTATAACTCATAAATCTCATCCTCCTCTCCCCTTTTATTCTTAGACTGCAAGAGAAAAACAAACTTTCCTGCTTGTTCAACTCCCAACTGATTTCTGAATTTTGAATGAATCAGTACAAATGACAAAAATATTTTCTGTGCCTACAGATAAGGCTACTGCTGGTAAAAGCTGGTTTAGCATTTCAACAAGCAGTGGCTCCAAGTGCTTTGCTACCACCGGTTGAGTAGGGTGACTTTCTTTAAAACATCCTCAGCAAACATATAATGAGACTTTGAGCTATAGAGCTCAATATGGCTCTTCCCCTGCTCCAATTGTGTATTAAAAAATAAATTAACTCAAAGTTACTGTACTGTACTCTGTTCTACCCTGGGGCAGGTAGCTAATGCTTAGCTCCCTGATTGATGTACCAAGCTAGTTTAAAGCTGCATCAAACACATCTACAAGAGAAGCAATAGCTACACCTTTATGCTACCCTTCTGTTCCTAAAAATTTTGAAAATGGGACCTATGTTGCTAAATCACTAAGGTCATTTTGAAAATTTAACTTAGTAGTAGTTAGAAACATATCAACCATCTCCATCTTTAATCTAAAGCCTACAGACAGTACTGGAAATGTCAGGAATGTTAACAGAGATCTTTGTTTTGATTTTTTTTTTGTAATAAAAAAAATTCCAGTGAAACATTTGCAAAATTTCTCCTTTTAAACCAGCAACAGAGGTCCAGATTTTGGGAATATTAATTGAGTTTCAAACTTGATGAATCATTTTAAGAAACACTTCATTATTTCCTTCCAACCTCCATTTTAACCCACTGTAATTGTGAATCATTGTTCCAGAAGTACCTATAGCTTTTCCAGTGACTGACATTTGAGATTTAGTAAGAAGTTTGAAATACCATTACTCCTCCACTTTTTTAAACCTTGAAACTACTTTATGTCAGCAAGTGTGTATAGGATGTAGTTTCTATTATAAAAGACATCTTTAACCATTCATTTAGAACTGTAACAATACAGTTGACACCACAGGTGGTCGTGGCAGTTGATCAAACTGAGAGGAGAACCAATCTAAAGGGGAATGGCTACCTCTGAGGAAACCATACTTGAAAACTCAAGACTAAAAACAGCTGGTTATTTCAATGCCTTTTTCCCACTGCCAGGGTGTTCTACTATTCCGAGTGTCAAGGGAAAACAATGATGTTACTGTACTTTGATCATTTGCTCTACAACTGTATGCCGTCATGTTGTGAAAGCAAGAGACAAACAACAGAAAGAAAATAAAAGAGGTGCTGAAACACAAACAAGGGAAATGCAGATTTAAAAAGACAGCAGGTAACTGCATTCTGCAGGGTTTTTTCTTCATGTGAGAGAAAGAAATAAAAAGAAAAAAAAGCATCATGCCGTTTATGAGGTAGTTTTTGAAACAAAGAAACATTAAAAAGGGGGGCGGGGGATGGAACACAGCCCATGGCTTTCGATGGAAAATCACTTAAAGTGATCCAGGAGTACATGGAATACATTTAAGGCAATGCAGCAGATGGAGAGTAGAGTAACATCTTGAGTTAATTTATTTTTGAAGTACACAATGAGTTTTTATGATATAATTGAATTAGAGTCAGAGGAAAAGAAAAAAAACCTTTTTCCTGTTTTGTTTATTGTTCTTCCAAAAATAAGTGCTAAAAGTTGTATGGTTTTTGTTGTTATTGTTGTTTTTTTGTTGTTGTTGTATTTTTTTTTCTTTAGAAAAGTTAAGATAAATTTATAAGATTGCACATAAGAGACCTAAACCAGGTCTGCTGGCTGCTGAATCTGTCTGGGGAAAATAAGAAATGGGCTTGTCACTGGATGACTACACTGCTTCAGCATTAAGATATCATGGGGAAGTGTACTTGTCATAGTAGATCAGCTAATTGATGCATCTACAATGGTTACAAGTGAAATGTTTCTTCTACTTTGCATGTTATTATCAACTGTACTGGTCTTTTGTTCAAAACATAGCAAGGGTAAGTTTATATGAAAAGTTGTTGCACAAATGTAGATATACCTTACCTAGCTCTGAATAAGATATATATATATATATATATATATATATATATATATTCCTAAATTCAAAGCCAACACTCTATTGTAATGGATTTATTTATCCAATCTCTCAAACTTATACAATATTTTTAAATGGGCAGTGTGGAGGAGGAGGGAAATGAATGTGACTACTACTACTCAGTGTCCTTTCTCCATATACATGCCTATGTTATGATGGCAGTATGTTCCAGCAGATAGACTCACAAGCATATACTATCCTGATCCCTCTGAAATATTCTAAACCCAGTGCATCCACTCAAGGGTCATCGCCACTGGCAACACTTTCAAGTGTACCAGAAATGAGGTTTCAAGAGGGACTACAGAAGATGCTCCCAAGCAGCCCACTCGCATATTTCTGGGTCTAAAGCACATTACCAAGACAGAGTAGGCAGAGTACACTTGGTTTTATCCTTGATGTAGCACAGTGCCATTTTGGGACAAACTTATCTCAAGTGTATTCAATATCAAACACCTCAGAAAAAGATGAAACAATTGCCATGAAAGAAAATTTTCAAATTCCTTACATATTAGCAGAGTTTCTTCCGAAGAGGGTGCATCTACATGTGCACTTTAATGCATAGTTGCCTATTTTACTGCACATTAAAGTGCCACATTAAAAAGTGTGTGATTATGCTCTTGCACAATGTAATAGGCAACTGAACGTTAAGCGCCATTTAAAAACCATGCACATTTGTTACTGCACATTAAGGTAGCCTAATGTGTATTTCTTTACTACATCACTTTGGAGGTACTATATTTAATGTGCATTAGAAAAAGTGCCTTAATACATGTGTAGGTGCCCAGAAGAGTCAAGTTGGATGACCAACTGGTTCAGAGAGGAATAAGGTGCTACCTCCCTCCTACCTGACTAGAGAATAACACAGCAAACTAGCTCTCTTTACACTGAATCATGGGAATTGACAAATGTTTTTTTGGTTGGGGAAAGGGTGAGGTCCTATTATATGCATCAACAATACTTCCATTAGCTATATAAATATCTGATCATAACTTGTTAAGCTTTTAAACCCAATGAGATTCTGTGGTATAAAGTTCAAGACAATTTGCATTCTGTCAACATGAGTTTCTTTTATTTAGGGGTCAAGCAACATATGGCTTGTGGGCTGGATCCACCTTGCAAAACTACTGGATCTGGCCCCAAGGAGTCAGAGGGCTTTGCCTGTGCCTGTGCCTGTATCTGTATCCACTTCTGCTTCCCCTTTCGCCACCTCTCTGCTTCCTGGTTGCAGTACAGGCTCACCTAGCTAATGGGGAACCTGTGCCATAGCTGGAAGGTGGCAGAGGGAAGCAGAGGAGGTATAAGTGCAGCTTCCAGCTGCCTGGCCCTAGACTTGGTGCAGCTCCCCACCAGCTAGAAGCTGTCCCTGAGTTGTAGCCAGGAAGCATGGGGCTGAGGGAAGTGGCAGTGGCATGGGTGTAGCTCCCAGATACCTAGTCCTGGTTCAGATGCAGGCAAAGCTCCTTGCCACTGACATGCTGCTGAAACCACCCAGCCTGAGCCACAGCTGAGCTGTTCTGGGCCATGGCTTACTAAAAGTGTCTGGATGCTGCTTTTATTGGTTTTAAATTTGCTGATTTTTGATGTAATTATATGACTCATTGTTTTACTCTTGTAAAAAAGATGAGAAGAAGTAAATAAATGACTTTTTCATGCTTTTGCAGCCCACACTCTTAATTTTTCCCCACTTCCTTCCACCTAGCTCCTATAAGTAAATAGACCTAGAGCTGGATTTCCCTGTTATAGTTGGATCTGATCTGTGCAAAAGAAAGGAAGAAACATTCAAAAAGTTGATTACATTTCTGATATTCAGAGGGGCAAGGCCTTAATAGCATTAAAGGGCTATGAAAGAGGAAGGACATTAACCTCCTAAACTTTTCATTTATTCCTCATACACATTTGTGAAGCTCATGAATATTTTTATCACTACCACCTCTGAACCTTGCTATGTCTCCTCAAGGCTAGGTGGAGGGCCAATATTATTGTTATTAAACATGTTCATTATAGTACCTATGAAAATCAGGATTACTTGTGCAAAGAACTGTAATCACTCAAAAATAATAAAGAATCCTTGCTTTAAGGAGCTTACATTTTAGATAAAACAAACCTACAATGGGGAAAGAGAGATAAAGCACAAACTAACTGATCAGTGTGATGGTGATACATGCCCTATTAGGGCTACAGGTTTTGCGGGGTTGGCTTTAATAAATCTGAGCTTTATAGATAAACAACGGAAAGGAGAGAGCAAAGCAAGGTCTGAGGACAAGCACAGAGTAAACCTGAGGCAAAAAGACTCTGAAGGAGAGGAAGGAGATAAAAGGGGGTTAGAAATAACAACCAAATTACACATGGCAGAGGATGTCTAGTCAAAACTCTAGAAAATGCTATCATTATTCTGCCTTAGCAACTGCACAGCTGCCTGCTCCCTTTAATTGTTTTTCCTAAAGACCACAGATGGCTGTGGGTGGAGAAGGTTCTCTGTAAATCCTAATGCCCTTAAGAGTGAGATCACCTCTGAACAAGTATGAGTTCAAACTCTATAACACAGGGGCCACATCCACACAAGCAAGTATGCACCTGTTGTGGCATCTCAAAACAGTTTGGGATGCTACAGGAGGCACACCACAAATGAAAAGATGTTCCTCACGTTGCTCTAAGTTTGATATTGGGAAATCCTGGCATCAAAGAAAACACCAGAAAAAAACAGCACAGGGTGTGCTTCTGGAGTGTGCCCTAAAGCAATTGGAGGCTGGATCTTCCAAAGAGATGCCCTAGCACCTGGCCAGAGCATCTCTATGCCTGCCACAGGACCCTGCTGCTTCAGAACACTGCCTAAATGTTCTGGAGAAAATAGAAGTGGTGCAAGGCTGACAGCAGTGGCTCACACCCAGGCTCTGTCCCTAATAAGCAGGGATGTGAGGTGGGAGGGACTGTGTGGGAGTAGGGGGACCACGGAACTGTGGGGGGACTATGGGAGTGGGGGGAGATGTGTGGGAGGAGTGGATCCCCTGCCTGCATGGCGCACAGCCACCCTCCACAGCAGTAGCAGCCAGCAGCAGGTCCTCACATTGCTCATGCCCTGCTGCAGGCAGTCTCCCAGCAGTACGTGGCACCACCTGAGACCCAGGGGCTACATGTGGCACATGGAGCTGGTCCAGTCCACTGGCATGTGCCTTCACACAGGAGCAGGCTGGCTCCTGCCACCATCTGAGGCAGTAGTCATGCACCATCAGGCCAGACTGGCTTCTGCCTGCATGCGACAGGCATGTGGAGGCAGGAGCAGGCCTAGACCAATGGTGGATGGCTCCTACGTGCAGTGCTGGGAGCCCTGGGTGGTGTCAGGAGCCAGTTTGGCCCTGTTCAAAGGCGCACACCAGAGGACTGGGCCAGCTCTATGCACCACATGTAGCCTCTGGGTGTCAGGCAGTGCTGCATGCTGCCAGGTGGCTCTTCCTGCAGTGGGCAATGAACAATGCGAGGGCCCACTACTGCCTGCTGCTGCTGTGGGGGAGAGAGGGTGCTGTGTGCCATGAAAGGGGGGCAGAAGATCTGCCTCTTCCACAAAGTCCCCCCACCCCATTCATTTCCCCGACACCCACAAAGTCTCCTGATGAATCCCTCCACAATCCATGCATAAATCCCACAGCCCCACCCACAAACCCTACACCTCCTTCCACAAACCCCACACCCATGAACTTCCCCACAGTCCTACTCACAAATCCCATACTCCCACAAACACCACACCCAACAACCCCCCCACCACAAACCCATCCACAACTTCCCCCTACATACCCCAGGCCCCTATCCACAAACTCCCCACCCCAATCCACAAGCCCACACATAAACCCCAAATCCCCCATAAATTCCACACACCCCCATACCCTCCCACAAGCTGTACACCCACAAATCCCCACAGTTGCGGGTGGGATTGAGATGGCAGCAGGACCTATGGGTGTATGTGATGGGCCAGGAATGGCAGCAGAGATCTGAGAGAGAGAGAGAGAGAGAGATGGGTGTCAGGGAGCTCTCCAGGTAGAAGAGGTCACCAGAGTCAGGCTTGGAGCTTCCTAGAGCAGCCTGGAAGGGAAGGGGATTGCCCATCCCAATCCCTGAGCCCCAGTTGAGGGTTTCTCAGAAATGGCATGGGGAATGCTGTGGCCTGGGCATAGGTGCAGGGAGCAGAACAGTAAGGACAGTAAGGGTGGAATAGGACCCCTACTAAATGGGCAGAAGCAATTGGTGACAGACAGGGGGACAAGGCTGAACTCCTCAACAAGTTCTTTGACTCACTGTTCCTAAGTGAGGGGCAGGACAAGGCTCTCACTGGGATTGTAGAGAGGCAGCAGCAAGGCACCAGACTGCCATGCATAAACCCTGAGATGGTGCAGAGTCACTTGGAGGAGAAGGCACTGGCTGACGTCATTGCACAGACACTGGCGGTAATATTTGAACACTCGTGGTGCACGGGCCAGGTCCCGGAGGACTGGAAAAGGGCCAATGTGGTCCCCATTTTCAGGAAGGGGAGGAAGGAGTACCCAGGCAACTATAGGCCAGTCACTCTCACCTCCAACCTTGGCAAAGTCTTCGAAAAAATTATCAAGGCTCACATTTGTGAGAGCCCGGCAGGACAAATTATGCTGAGGGGGAACCAGCACGGGTTTGTAGCAGGTAGATCATGCCTGACTAATCTAGTCTCTTTTTATGACCAGGTTACAAAA
>NW_005842423.1:783168-783402 GCF_000455745.1 Alligator sinensis
GAGGAGAGACTGGGGCACCTGGACCTCTTCAGGCTCCGCAAGAGAAGGTTGAGAGGCGACCTTGTGGCTGCCTATAAATTCATCATGGGGGCACAGAAGGGAATTGGTGAGGTTTTATTCACCAAGGCGCCCCTGGGGGTTACAAGAAATAATGGCCACAAGCTAGGAGAGAGCAGATTTAGACTGGACATTAGGAAGAACTTCTTCACAGTTAGAGTGGCCAAGGTCTGGAAC
>NW_005842423.1:783488-797072 GCF_000455745.1 Alligator sinensis
TCCTGCGTATGCAGGGGGTCAGACTTGATGATCTATCGAGGTCCCTTCCGACCTAACATCTATGAATCTATGCTCAGAGCCACAAAGCAGCAGGTGGGACAGCTGCAGCTGGACCCATGTCCTGGTGCTGGGATAGAGCTGCTGCCAGGAGGGAGGGAGTGGCGGGCAAGCAGGAGCTGTGGGTCAAGAGTGAGAGGCCTTGGTGGGGCTGTGGGTTGGGAGTGGGGGACAAGAGCATGGGCAAGGGCAGGATACTGGCATATGAGTGCTGCTCAGTGCCACAAAGCAGCTGCAGGTCCAGCTGCAGCTGTCTCCACATCCTGCTGAGTGAAGGGGACAGAAGCAGTTCTTTTTTTTCTATGATAAAAAACTCAAAGCAAATATCAAAGTGTATAGATATTTAGAATTAATTTAATTATGATAATAGAGGCACTGCTAGGCTTCCAAATTGCTTTAAAATTGCATCTCTCTCTCCCTCTTCCTACCTCCCTCTATATATAGTGGCTTTTCATTTTACTCACAGAAGACCATGGATTTGTGGCATTTTAATAAGAAAATTTAGGGTTTTTTAATCAGATAATTTGCAATTTTTGAACAGGGAACATCAGGATTCCTGCTAGTAAGGCAAATGTGGGGACCCAGACAGAGAAACCTGCCTAGGGCCAGCACCAGGGACCCAGCTGGAAGGCAAATGAGATGGTGGACCTCCTGGTCATTTGTGGCCAGGAGGTCCTGCTACAACAGTTCAAAACAGGCCACTGCAATAACATTTTCTGGGTTATATCTTCCCAGATAGCAGAGCACGGGCACCAGAAGACATGACAGCAGGGGCATCCAGAAGTCAACTGTGCAGCCACAGCCCATTGGCAGCTGGCCCACAGGTGCACGCAGCTCTGCAGCAGTTCCCATACCACAGCCCAGGTGGCTGTGTGGACCCTGTCCTGGTCTGGCAGGGGCGCAGACTTGGGGTCGCAGGTCCAAGGGGATGAGTGCTGCTGCAGGTGGCAGCAGGTCACAGACAGGCAACAGCTCCCACTGCCAGACTGCTGCAGTAGGTAGAGGGTGCAGAAGCCACTGTAGGTTAGGACTGCTTCAGCAGTCCAGCTGGCACAAGGGGCTAGTATCTGCAGATACCAACTGGCCGGGCCTCAGAAGTTCCTGAGGGTAAGTAGCCCTGAGCTGCTCACCAGGGCAGCTTTTTATACTGCTGGGGCCAGCACAAATCCTGACCCCAGCCTCTAGCTCCCCCTGGCTGAAGATCCAGGAGGAGCTGGCAGGGCCAGTTTGCCCCAACTGGCACAATTTGCCTCACAACAAACTGCATGTTCAGGCACATGTGCTGAGGCACAAATTTCTGGCACAAATTTGTGCTGATGCTACTTGAGCTGCTGCAAGCGCACATGCCTGCATGTGTGGACGCACCCAGGGAAATGATTCTAGCTGGGTTAGAACTGATCGTTGATATTCCAGGTAGGGCTGCCCAGAAAACCAAAACAGAAATAAAAAGCTTTTTACATTTGTTTTTGTTTTGCACTGGAACAAAACATAGATCTTTTGAAATGGGAAAAAAAAAAGGCTCACACCTCCAAAGATGCAACACAGTTGTGGCATATATAGTGGCATTTCATTTTACTCACAGAAGAACATGGATTTGGGGCATTTTAATAAGAAAGATGTCCTAATAAGCCAGATGTCCTAACATTTTGTTTATTGGTTTATTTATTGATTTAATATCAAGAAAAGATTTCCATTTTATTGAACTGCTTACAGATATGTCCTTCTCTTCCCTCCTCTGCCTGCACTCCTTATTCTGGTTATAATTAATTTAAGCATTCATTACATGCTATCAGGGAAATTAACTTGCTACCTTGATGCCCTTTCACCTTTCTTTAGTCCACTGAGATTTCCTCAATAACTTCCTTACTGATCTTTAACTGAATTAATTTCTGGGGAATAGTTCTAATACAATGATAAGATAAAGGCAAGCCAACAGAGCCAAGGTAGAACAAGGCTGTAAAAGGAAACATGCATAGGAATATTAGATACAACTTTTCAGAGTGGGTAACAAGCTGACAGAGCTCTTACAAGTAAGAGTACTTACAGTGGGCCAAATGGCAGCCAAGCAAAGAAAACCAAGCTACTGACATAGCTAGCAAAGGATGAGGTAAGGAAGAAGTCAAGAGTTGTGCAAATAAATAATTTTTGTTTGCTAGCCAGACTGATAAATTGAAAGGAATTTTTCATTTTAAGTTCTCCAAGTAATAATTAAAAAAATATGTTTCAGGTTGAAAAAAATGTTCTATTAAATTTCCCGGAGTTCTTTTTGTATTATTATAGTATCATACATTTTCCAAAGTTTCGCATCATTAAAATGTTTATCTTTGAAAGTACTGAAATTCAAATACACATACTTTCTTCATTTTTTAAACCAGCTGAAGCAATTCAACCCAAATTTGCTAAGTTTGCTGCCCAACTTTGCATTTTGGGCAAAATAAAATATTTTCCGTAAAAGTGTTGCTCAGTTTTGAACAGGTTACTAATCAGATTGCTAAGAGCCCTTTCCCTGGACAACTGCCATACAGTCCTGTTTCATAATGGGAACAGACAAGAAAGAATCTTTTAGATTCTATCTTGAGGAACCTAAGGGCAAGATTACCATTTCACCTACCTGATGCAATCCTCTTTACATATTTAAATCTGAAAAGATGTTTTATACAACCAAGTAAAAATTTGTTTCTAGAATATTGGCAACCTTTCCCTCTAGCCAGTTCTAGCAATATTTTTTCAGATATTTGGTGTGTTGGTATCATCCAGGAACTCTCACCAGTTGGTGGCATAAAATTGTTACAGGCAATGCTATTATAACTGTTTTCTAACTATGAGGGTGGAAGCCTCATATTGACTAGAGAGGTGGTAGAATTTCTTTAAGAGCAGATTAAACACTTTGATGTGATGTTTTAGAGAGGGATGAATCTGCCTTGAGTAGGGAGTTGCACAAGATGACCTCTGGGCTATTTTTTTTTAAGATTCCATTATTTCTTTCCTTCAGCATGAAAGCAATTTGTTGTTGGTTTGTGGAGTTCGGGGTCAGGGAGAGGGGGAAATCTTACACTGCTGTTAGTTTGATTATATAATGTTCCTCTGAGAGAAGTTTTGGCAAGTAGCAGCAGCAAATTTTGCCCACTGCTTTAATCTAACTACAGTCAGTTTTTAGGGTGGACCAGCTTCCTGGGAACTGAGTATTGATAATGAGTGAGGATTGCCTGGGTTGTGTTCTTGCGTGTACGTGACACTTAGATTATGTATTTACTGGCACAGCACAGAGATATCCAAATTGATTTGTGTACTAGAAGCAATCTAGATGCAATTGCATGGATCTCTGCACAGGCTAATTTATCCTAATTCTCAGGATAAATGAGATGTGTAACAAGTGTTACTTTTCTTACTTTACACATAAAAGCCAGCAGGGTAAAAGCCTGCACATAACTCTGTGCTACCATACCTAGATCTCTGGTAGTCCAGCTGCAGTGTCCAATGTAGACATACTGTCAGAATATACCAAATCCCCATGACACTGGTATATCCTCCACTAGAATAAATTTGCAAGGCTCCAGAGTGCTGCGATCACTTAGCAAAAGGGTGACACTGGCTTCAGAAGCAGACAATGCTGTTCAAAAACCAGGCAATAACGCATCGTTTTAGTGACTGCCACCATGTCTCCTTCCCATCCATGTACAACCTCTAGAGAAAGTGACCTTTTTCTGACAGCTAACAGTTCCTGTTTTAGCTTATGCTTTAGGTGCTAGAGGCCCTGCCTTGGGTTTTCGGTTGACAGCTGTGCTTTCTGTATGTGTACAGTGACTGCATCTTAAAAAAATAAATAAATAAAAAGAGTAATCTAAAGAGAATTTGAACTCCATATTCTCTATAAAGAGTTAGTTTAGCCAACAGTGGGTATGTCTACACTTCACCATATGGTGACGTTACTACGGTGCCGTGCTTTAGTACTTCCTTCTGGTGCAAGTACTAAAGCACGATGCAGTAACTGCCAGTACTGCACTGTGCATGCAGCACACAGTTAGATTTCACCGCTACTTCATCATAGTGGCACATTAAAAGGTGGGACATGCCACTATCGTGAAGTAGCTGCTGACCACATGTAGACTCACATGATTGCTATGTCACCATAGTATGCCATGTGGTGATGTAGTGCATTGTAACTGCGACATAGGGTGACGTATTGATGTGCCCAGTAAGAGCACGTAATGCATTGATATAGCATAGGCAATGATAATTCTCTCTAGTGAATGGTACCAATATGGTGAATATGCCTGTTAACTACTAATAGAACAATATACTATTTGCTTCACAGCAGGGGTTGGAGCTCATATTTTGGTACACAGGTGCCAGACTTAATCCTTGTTGGAGAGCATTTGTTTCTCATGGCAGAGCTTAATATATGTAACATTGAAAGTACCTACATGGCTAGTTTTGGATTCTGCACAACCAGTTTCTCAACTGACGTGGAAAAGCTATCATGCATGGAAAAAGATGATCTGAAATGTTGAAAGGAATAGTGGTCTTGCTGTTAAAGCACTGATCTGGACCTCAAGTTTGACAACTGCTTTCTCTGTGAAGTAATTTAAGCTGGGATAATCAAAGGAACCTTAAGAAACAGATGTTCAATTACCACTGGATTCCAATAGGAGTTGGGTGCGAATCCCTTAAACTCCACTGAAGATACTACTTCTTTTCTCTGATCCTTCTTTTATAATAGGGATTATAATACCTTCCCTCATAAAGTCCTGCTGAGATATGTTCAGGTACTATAGCTACATGGATCTTCTAGCTTTATTCTTGGGTTGTTATAACAAAAAATGGTAAGTGGAATGTCTGAGGGAGACATTTTAGGGGGTTCAGTGTGAGCATGTGTTGATGTAAAGAATTGTTGTAAATAGTTTTATAAGTAGGACATCTGGATGCCCTTGTCAGCCCAAAGGAAAATGGCAGTCTGGGCCTGGTAGTAGGCTGCAGAATTTGCTTCCTGATTGGATCCCCATGATATTATATTTAATTTTACTGGGTGACTGTTAGTCCTTGTGTTAACGTTGTAGTTTTTTAACAGTTTTATAGTATGTAGGTCTGACTTGGCCTGAAGAAAAAGGAGGCTAAAAGAACTGGAGAAAGAAAGGGTTTCCCAGGGAAGACAGAGGGCTAGAGAGAAAGAATAGTCCCAGGGAGGACTACGTAGAAGAAAAGGAATAGTCCCAGGAAGGGCAGAGCAGAGTCCAAGGAAGGACAGAGGGAACTGCAGTGGAACAACAAACATTGTTTGCTTCAAGCTGAGCTGTCTGCTGTGCTGTTTGGGATGCTGGCACTTTGACCCGCCCACTTTGAAGAGGAAAACACTGCCATTCCTGTGAGCCAACAAAAAAGGAGCTCTCTCAGGTGGGAGTACACAGACCAAGAGGACGCAAGGTCTTCAGCCAGAAGGCATTTTCCCCTTGAGAAGCCACACCAGGCAGGGTTGGCTTCAGGGTAGTTCTTCAGGAGAGGGAGACCAAATAAGGCACTTCTTGTGAAATCCTAAGGAAGAGCTCCCCTTCAAAAGCATCATAGTCCATGAGGGCTCTTACACTCTCCTGGTCATTTCTAGAGGTGCTGCAGTAGAAGTAGAACTCTTCTAGTTCTTGGTGCCTATTTCACTGTGATGATCACGTCCTGCCCTAACTCTGTATACTCTTCTCAGCTGACATGCATAGTTGCCTGTCTTGATGGTGACCACATAGATGTAGATCCAAAAAAGTGCAGAACAGGTAGACTTCGATGCAGTCTTTGACATTTCCTAGGAGTAGGGAGTCCTGAGGGAGTGTAATGGGCACAGTATAACTTATTTGAATAGATCACAAACAGTGAGAAGATATAGTATTTTTAAATAGTAGCCGTTCAGCTCTATAAAAGGAAATGGATATGTTCTATGGATCCTGAACTGAATAGCAATCTCTGTATAGAACTTCCATCAGTCTACAATGCTCTGGACAGTGTCAGGCTTTTATAATGGATCCTTGTACTGCATTTTATGATGGAGGAAAAAAAAAATCTCGTTTGTCAGGTTTTTAAGTAGCTTTGTGAATTCTTCCATCATGAATAATAAATATATTTTACACTCGGGGCTGGATCATCCAAGAGAAAGAAAGTTCATCATACATTTTTGGTACCTTATAAAAAACAGCTAAATAAATAACTGCATTAAACAAAGAATATTTTAATTTTGTATCAGGTGCTCTTTTTTTTTTTTTTAAATCTCCTTTATGAAAAGGTCTGGTTAAGAAGCGACTAAAGAGTTCATTGTTTTCTAAGCTGGTGTATACTGCAATAAACTATGACTTGGCATCTTCAAGGACACAAGGTTACTGAAGCTAAGACAGTCCTTTTCTTTGTTTTTTTGCAAGAGATACTGTGAGACATCATGTATGCAAGAGCATCTATCATAACCTATTCAGCATATCTTCCAGTGACAGGTAACTTGTCACTACATGCTTCACTTTCCTTCCGCTGTTACAGACTGGCAGCTTCTGCACACTTTTCATAGTGCAGGTGCTTTCTTTTGGCAGACTTGTTCAGATAATAGAGCAATCCAATCAAAACATCACTGAGAACCCCTGACAGAACATTTGCTGCTTTAGAAACATTTGCACTCACCATATGGCAAGGGCAGCTTTGGCTATGAAGCTGTGATAATTTTTGTTTTTACTCAGCAAAGGCATCTGAGATTTATGATGGCCAGAATTCATTAAGTGTTGACAAACCCATCCAAATTTTTTAAGCAATTTGTAGGATGGTTCGAGAGTTCAGTAAACAAGAGGCATTTGGTTTTCAATGCCACATATATAACAACAGATATCTATACTTTAGCAAGCATTCGGTATGCTGCAGCTGACCAACCCTTATTGAAATCAGACTCCAGTATTCTACAGTAATTGGACAAAATGAAACAGCTTTCAATACTATTAAGTATACTGAAACATGTTTACATGGTTTATTTACTAGCAACATCATTAGATTGACATGACCACCACACATGAATAAATCATAATTCTTTCTTTCCAAACGTAGAGGAAATATATTTTATAAATATCGCATGCTCCCAACTTATTATGAACTAAAGCAGTCCGGTATTGTGTTTATTAAAATAAAATTAAAAAAAAAAATCACAAATACATTAGTGACCATGGATTCCCCATGAACTTAAAGGTATGGTGGAGTGATTATAAATAATTAAATACCATGAAAATAAGACCTTACCATAACTTGCATTAAACATATAGAGAAATGCTATTTCTTAAATAAAGATTGTTTTCTTTTAAATGTTCTATGGGCAGGACATATTAGGATGTATTACTTAGTATGTGCTGGAATGTGCACATGAGAATGGTTTGGTCTCATATACTACCATAGCTGCTCCTGATGGAAAAGCAACAGCTAGCAGAGCCTGATTTTAGTCTCAGGGATACTAGTATTAAAATAAAGCAACTGCACTGAGCTTACAGAGAAGTGTTCTTTCCCCCATTTTACTGACAGTAAAAATGACACACAAAGAAATGAAATGATTTTCTCCAGATCACACAGCAGGCCAGCAACAAAGTCAGGAACAGAAGCCAGGTTTCCCAGCTCCCAAACAAGTGCTGAATCCCACAGCATCATGCAGCTTCCACTGACCTGCCCCCACCAGAGCTGAGGGCTCTTTAACCAGCAGTTCAAGCAATGCAGAGCTAATGTTTTATGTACTAATCAGTCAGTCTTCTAGAGTTTTAGGTTTGCAGAATTCCTCCCACTGGCTTGTTAATTAAATGTCTCCTGATGGTGGATGCATTTTTTTTTAATTAATTTGGTGCCTAGAGAATAATTACCATAAGCAAGCAGTACCAGCATTTCCACAAGTTGAAAGAAATGGCTTGAAATGAAGTGGGCTTCATTTATTTTAATAAGTTAAGCAGTAAACACAATAGGCCATAATCTGTATCCTTATCTCCCCTGACAGAGTCAAAGATGATTAAGGGTCTTCTAATTGGCAGCCTGCTCCAAAGGCCACTGAAGTCATTGGGGGGTTTCTGTTGACTTCAGGAGGATTTGGACAAGGCCTTGGGTTTCTATTTAGAAGGAAGCAGCTTGCAGACCATACAAGAAAAAAAGTCTGCAACCTTACAAGCTAGTAAAAAAAACCCTTGCCTAGTGGATGGCATAGAATGTAAATGAATTTTGGTGGAAAAATGTGAACTAGGATTTCTTCCCCAAGTACATAACAGAGACTACAGAGCAAGCCAGATCCTTCACTCATGTCTTATCATAGCCACTAAGCTTGGGAAAAGAAAGGGATAAGGAAAGACTAGAAATAGAGCTAGAATTTTGCCTATCCTTTAAACAATACAATGGTGCTATATTAATGGTACAAAAAACAGCTTCCAATAGCATAACTACAGTGGTTTGAGTCCGTGTATTAAGAAGATACACATGGTACTAGGGGCTTGCAGTATGCATGAATGGAGTGGCTATAGAAGAGGTTGATAACTGACCTATAGCTTGAGAATAGGGTCTCTGAAAATAGTATGAATAGAGAAATGGAGAGAGTAACAAATAATATTTCTTTTTAATAAGAACAGTGGTGTGCTTCTTATATTCCCCTCCCAATCTGCTTTTTTTTTTTGTCTAGGGAAGGAAATATTGTTATCTGTATTGTATAATATAACAGTACATTTTTAGCTCCTAGAAAATGAAGTCCATGAAAAACAAATTAAAACCAAACAATATAAAAAGAACTAACAGTGAACATTTTGTGCCTGTAATCTGCATGGAAACTATTTAAGGAGAGCATGTGCAAGTCTTAAAATTTTATTTCATATTTTCTTTATCTGGATTTTGGACAGCTTACACAAACCCAACTGAGATTTTCTTTTAAACTAAATTGGCTGCAACAAAACTAAGATAATTATGAAGAGTGTAATCAAATGAAGCTCCAGGTCATAAAATTGTTGATATACATGTTATAGTTCAGAACTTTTCATAATTTGTTTCCAATGAGTGTGCATGTGTGCAAGTGATACAAGATTTGGTAGAAAAGAAAGTTGGTAAAGAGTTACCCACAAAGGTTGTACCTTAATTTGGGAGCTTGATCTTGTATAGCTCAAGATACACAATCAGGGATCAATCAGATACAAGGTAATAGACTGATCAAGTTACCAAAGCTTAACATTTTGAAGGTAGGAAATAGAAAAACTTGGGGGACTTAAAAATGTCAGATACCATGACACAAGTGTTTAGAAATGAATGAATGCATTGTTCAAATCGATCATACCAACTCTAATTTTGCTTATCTTTTCATATTGATATAGTAGGACCTGGATTTTTTACATCAGGACAATTCACAAATCACTTAATGTGCAGCAGGATGCTGAATTAAGGAGAAGCTGCTTTGCTGATTGCTGGTTTCAAAGAATAGTGCTTCTTAATGCAGCTGGAATATTATTAGAATGTGAACAAGTGTTTGCCATATGCAGTCTAGGCAGTGCCATACCTAGACTCCTAGTGGCCCTGGGTGAACTTTTAGTATTGGGCCCCCCTTCACTAGAGATAATGATAATAGTAATTGGGCATTGGAAAAAATACCATTTTGGGGCCCCTTTCTCTCCAGGCCCCGGGAGGCCACCCAGTTCATCCATGCCTGGTGTCTGGCCCCGAGTCTAGGTAAAGTAAACTACCTAAACCTAGACTGGTAGCAGCAGGTGCAGCCATTTGCTATAGCTGGGAGTAGCACAACCAGCCTCAGTAGTGAATGGGGTGGAAGGACTGATGGGTGGAAATAGAAGAGGGGATGGGATTGGGGCAAGAAAAGTAGTCTGACCAGGGTTTAGAGGGTAGAGATTGAACAGCCTTCCTAGATCAGGTTCATAGACTCATAGACATTAGGGCTGGAAGGGACCTTGAAGATCATCAAGTCCAGTCCCCTGCGTCAGGGGCAGGAAGTGAGCTAGGGTCAAAAGACCCCAGCAAGATAAGCATCCAAGCATTTCTTGAATATGTCCAAAGAAGGTGCCTGCCACATCTGGAGGGAGTCTATTTCAGGTCTTGCGGGGCTTGGACAGTAAATAATTTTTTCTTATATCCAGCCTAAAATGGTCTTGTAGGAGTTTATGACCATTGGTCCTTGTTTTTCCTTGGGGCTCTCTGGTGAACAGATGTTCTCCCAGATCCTGATGAACACCCCTTGTGTACTTACAGGTGGCTACCAGGACCCCCTGAGCCTTCACTTTTCCAGATTGAAGTGTCCCATGGCGCTCAGCCTCTCTTCAGAGGGCAAGAGAATAGGCCCTATGATCATGCACGTGGCTCTCCTCTGGACTCTCTCAAGCTTCTCGATATCCTTTTTGAATTGTGGAGCCCAGAATTGGATGCAGTACTCCAGCTGCGGCCTCACCCAGGCCAAGTACAGCTGGAAGATGACATTCTGAGATTTACTTGAGTAGCATCTATAGATGCAAGCCAGGGTATTGTTTGCTTTGCCAGCTGTGACATCGCATTGGTGGCTCATGTTCATCTTGTGGTCAATCATGACCCCCAAGTCTCTTTCCACAGTGGTGCTAGCAAGTGCAGGGCTGCCGACCCTATGCTATGGGTGTCCCTCCCTCCCACCCCCGGTGGAGTACCTTGGATTTATCAGTATTGAACATCATCAGGTTTGTGTCTGCCCACTTACTAAGCTTATCCAAGTCAGCCTGGATCACTAGGCTGCCTTCAGGTATGGATGCTATGCCCCAAAGTTTAGTGTCATCGGTGAACTAAGCCAATGCGCTTCTGACACCAATGTCCACATTGAGGTTAATCCTCTCTCAGTGTAAGTTAGTTCACTAACTTAGATCTGGCATGCCATTTTTTGGTTTAGTTGCATGCCATTTTTTGGTTGAGTTAAACCCTCTGAAGGCCTGCACAAATGGGCATTTAGATCAACCTAACCCTGGTTAGGTCAATCTAAATGTAACACTTGTATGTATCCAGGGTGTTTCCATACACCTGACTGGAGAAGCATCAACCCTTGAAATATGATTCATGACAACTAGCTGGAACACCTCAGCATTTCCATGAAGATGTTTGGTTTGGCTATGTAGATATCCCCCAGGTAATTTGTAAACCCTCATCTTTGCAGAGGGCTAAAAAACCTAATCCTGGAAAAATCAAGGTTCTACTGTATCTGAATTCTATTAGGGTTTCACACTGTAAATTAAGATTGGGTGTGCACCTCTCCTGTATATGTATTATGATAAAATCTTTAAGCAGGTGCTCACATATTGTGTTTATTCCAGAAGACCATGGCTCATACAGTCCACAGGAAGGTTGATATCTATTCAATATTTCTTTTTTTATTCTCGTGAATCAATTCTGGACCTCATGCATTATTTACTGCACACCATCCAAATCCTGCACTAAACACAGAATTATTCATAGCCCCATGGGCTTTTTTTTTTTTTTTTTTTAAATTGTGCTCTCATCATAATACTTTAGGCATAAATTTCTGAAAGTATTTAGGCTCTGAAATGCTTAACTGACTTAAGAGTCTACAGCCCATTGACTATCCATGAGAGATACCCGTACAGCACAAGTCACATTTGAAAATGAGACTTAGGGTCCTGCCTTTAAAAATATGGCCCCTAGGGCTTTACAAAAATTAATAAATGTAATTAATTAATTAAAATTCACCTTTATAACACCTGCTGAGATTAGGTGGAATTATTCATCTTTTACACATGAAGAACTCTTGCACAGGTATAAGAGCCAGAATTTTCTTCACTGACAAGCTCATTACCCTAATGAGGAGGCTTTAAACTGTGTTTGCCAGTGAATGGAGCCCAAAGCCCTGAGGTAAGTGGGGAAGCAGGTGGCCTAGAGGAAACAAAAGCAGACTCCAGAAGGGGCAACAGAGGGACCTTCTCATTCTTCTTAAGAAAGTAGAGCAATCGGCTACTTACCTCAGGTGCCTGTATACACATGCACAGAGCCTGGGAAATGAAAAGGAAGAATTAGTTCCAGTCATGGAACTATGGCATGATTTCAATAACAGAGACTTGGGGATAGCTCGAGTGACTGGAACACTGTCATGGAGGTGTATAAGCCATTCAGGAAGGCCAGACAGGAGGAAGAGTTGTGCTTTATGTAAAAGAGCTGTATGACTGCTCAGCAGTCCAGTGTGAAACTGGAGACAGGCCTGCTGAAAGTCTCCATGTTAAAATTACAGGGGAGAGCAACAAGGGTGATGTCATGGTAAGGGTCTGCTATAGATGACCATACCAGGAGGACGTGGTACATGTTTCTTCAAACAGCTAGCAGAAGTTTCCTGATCACAGGCCCTGGTTGTCATGGGGGACTTCACTCACCCTGACATCTGCTGGGGGGGCAATCCAGAAAGTTTTTGGAGAGTGTTGGGCACAAGTTCCTGGTACAAGTGTTGAAGAGGCCAACTAGGAGCTACAGTTTTCTTGACCTACTGCTCACAAACAGGGAAAAATTGGTGGGGAAGGTAGAAGAGGATGGCAACTTGGGTAGCAGTGACCATGAGATGATCGAGTTTAGGATCCTGAGGAAAGGAAGGAAGGAAAGCTGCAGATTTAAAAACTTAGACTTCAGAAAAGCAGATTTCAACTCATTCAGGAAACTGATGAACAGGATCCCCTAGGAGGCTACTCTGAAGGGAAAAGAGTTTGGGAGAGCTAGTTCTACTTTAAAGAAACCTTACTGAGAGCTGAGGAATGAACCATCCCAATGCACAGAAATACTAGCAACTAGGCCAGAAAATCAGTTTGGCTTAGCAGGTAACTTTTCAGTCAGTTAAACACAAAAAGGAAAAACTTGCAGGAAGTGTAAACTTAGACCAATGACATGGGAGGAGTATAAGAATATTGTTGGGGCACAGATGAAATAAGAAAGGCCACAGCGTAAGGCCAGCTTATCTTGATGGGATCCTATGACCCCAGTTGACTTTCTGCCCCCTCAGGCAGGGGGCTGGACTCCGTGATCTTCCAAGGTACCTTCCAGCCCTAATGTCTATGAAATCTATAATTGCAGTTGCAGCTAGAAAGGGCCATGAAGGGTAACAAGAAGGGTTCCTACAAGTATGTCAGCAACAAGATGATCAGGGAAGTGTGCGCGCCTCCCACTACTGAATGGTGATGGATAAAATGCTGAAGTACTTGATGCTTTTTTCACCTCAGTCTTCACAGGCAAGGTCAGCTCCCAGACTACTGCACCTGGCAGCATAGTTTGTGGAGAAGGTGAGCAGCCAACAGTGGCAAAATAATAGGTTAGGGACTACTTAGAAAAGTTGGACATGTACAAGTTCATTGGGCTGGATGCAGCGCAAGCTGAAGGTGCAAGTAGAGTTCACTGATATGGATTGCAGAGCTACTGGCCATTATCTTTGAAAACCTGTGGCAATTGGGAGAGGTCCTGGATGACCGGAAAAGGGCAAATATATCACTCATCTTTAAGAAAGGGGAGGAGGAGGATCTGGGGAACTACAGACCTGTCAGCCTCATCTCT
>NW_005842423.1:797089-865525 GCF_000455745.1 Alligator sinensis
CTTTCCCTGAAAAGACCATGGAGCAAGTGCTCAAGGAATCAATTTCTAAGCACCTGGATGAGAAGAAGGTGATTAGGAACAGTCATCATGGATTCACCAGGGGCAGGTCATGCCTGACCAACCTGTGATGAGATGACTGGCTCTATGGATGCGGGGAGACCAGTGGATGTGATATACCTTGACTTTAGCAAGGCTTTTGATATGGTCTCCCACAATATTCTCACAATCAATCTAGGGAAGTACAGATTTGCTGAATGAACTGTAAGGTGAATAGAAAGCTGGCTGGATTGTGGGGCTCAAAGGGTAGTAATCAATGGTTCAATGTCAAGTTGGCAGCTGGTGTCACATGGAGTGCCTCAGGGGTCAGTTCTGGGGCCAGTTTTGTTTTAATAGCTCCATAAATCACCTGGAAGATGGGATGGAGTGCACCCTCAGCAAGTTGGCAGATGACACCAAACTGGGGGGAGCAGTAGATATGCTGGGAGGTAGGTATAGGATTCAGAGAGACCTAAGCAAATTGGAGGAGTGGACCAAAAGAAAACTCATGAAGTTCAACAAGGACAAGTGTGGAGTCTTGCACTTAGGATGGAACAATCCCATACACTGTATGGGCTGGGGACTGACTGACTGGTTAAGCAGCAGTTCTGCAGGAAAGCACCTGGGGATTGCACCAGACATAAGCCGAATATGAGACAACACCGTGCCTTTGTTGTGAAGAAGGCTAATGGCATACTGAGCTGCAATTAGGAGTGTTGTCAGCAGACTGAGGAAAGTGATTATTCCCCTCTATTCTGCATTGGTGAGGCCACATCTGGAGCACTGTGTTCAGTTTTGGGCCTCCCACTACAAAAAGAAGGTGAAGAAATTGGAAAAAGTGTCCAGCAGAGGACAACAGAAATGGTTAGGGGGATGGGACAAATGACTTCTGAGGAGAGGCTGAGGGAAATGGTCTTATTTAGTCTGGAGAAGAGAAGATGGAGCGGGGGATTTAATAGCAGGTTTCAATTACCTGAAGGGTGGTTCCAGAGAGGACAGAGCTAGACTGTTCTCTGTGGTGGCAGATGATAGAATAAGGAACAATGGTCTCAAGTTGCAGCAAGGGAAGTTTAAATTAGATATTAGGAAAAAAACTCTCATTAGGAGAGTAGTAAAACACTAGAACAAGTTACCCAGAGAGGATGTGGAAGTTCCATCCTTGGAGGTTTTTAAAATATATCATCCCAGACAAGGCTTTGTCTAGCCATACTTGGGGGTGGTCTTGCGTGCTTGTAGCAGGGGGTTGGACTAGATGTTCTCCTGAGATTCCTTCCAACCCTAATTTTCTATGATTTTCATAAATGTCCATTGATTTTGGATGCCTGATATGAGATACCCAGGGCCTGTATTTTCAGAATACTTAAGATTTGTGGCATTGTACAGATTCAATGATCTCCCTGTCACTGGGGTTCCCCCTGCGAAACCTGCACCCTCACTGGCACTAGGGCCCCACCCTCTGTGGGTCCCTATGAGGCCTCCTCCAACCCCTATAGCCTCACCCAAACCACCGGTGTAGTCTCACAACCAAACAAACTCAAGCCTCCTGGCTATAACTCCCTGCCCCCGCCCCCTCTGGATGCTGGCAGGGAACTGCTAGCCTAGCCTCAGCCCTGGGCTTTATAAGGGCCAGGACCTGCCCCCTTCTGGCCAGCTGACTCACATTAGTTGCCCCGGCAACTCGCAGCTGTGCTCGTTATGTTCTGCCAGGGCTCTCTCTCCCTGGCAGTTTCTACTCCCTAGGAGCAGGCACTGAGGTGCCCTGCAACAGACCAAAATGCCATTGATATTTAATGGATATTGGCTGTCCAAGTCTTTTGGGTTACTTCACAGCCCTTACTATATTTGAACCTGAATCATCACTTCACTGCTTCAGCTTTAGGGCAGTCTAATTCCACTGAAATCAGTATACTTGTACCAGCCTAAAGGTCAGTAATGTTCCAGTGAATCAGACCCTATGTCTGCAGTTCTTACAAGTAATGGTAGTATCCTCTACACTTGTTCTGTGAGGGAGTCTACATGCTAGGAGGGGTCCAGGAATTCACAACTGCTCACCCTCTCATTGTACGTTACTAAAAACAGAGTTGCAAATATCTGCGGGAAGAGGCAAGGTGCATTTGTTAGGCCCTTGAGATCTCAGTCAAAGCTGCCATGACTACTTTGAAGTGCCATAATTTTATGAGTCACTGCAACCGATGGAAATTCAAAGGCTCCAATCTAACAGACATCAGAGCAGTATCAGGAAGGTCCACACAGACAGTAGTATAAATGCTAGAACTAGGCAGTACGAGGCTCAAAGATAAGGAAAAAAAGCAATGAAATTTCTCACAAACACATTCCACAAGTATATTTCAACAGGATATCTATTTTCATATCCTGTGCTAAAGAAATTCATCACTGAGACCATAAAGGCTGAAGGAAGAGAGGAATGAAATTGCTGGTATTTTAAAAGAACAGTGTTACGGTCATGAATTTTGTAAAGGTAGATGAAGCTTTAAGCTGTTTCTTGGGAGAAGGAGGAAAGAAATAAAAATTATTTGAAATGTCTCCACCAGTCTCATTGCCCTGGTCTTGGCATCAGGTTTAAATGCTATGGCTGAGAGAGACAAAGCCATGACATTTCCAAGTACATGCTCAGCTTCACATGAAAAAACATTGGAAGAAAATGTGACCCAAAACTCCTGACTAGTATTCAAATGATGAAGGGAAATAAAGGAATCTATTCCAATGTAGAAAACAATAGTATATTATTCCACTAGTATGAAAATGATAATAATACTTGATCTCAGACATTTTTTTTATAGTTTCTTTCATCCCAAAGGGCCTCAAACTTTATTAGCTATCCTGAGACAAATAACAAATCACATACTACTGAAATTCAGCCAACTCTGGCACAAAAATATTAAGGCCAGAACTAAACCTAGAACAAAAAAAGGACAAAAATGTCTATCTGTATAGCAATTTGGGCCACAGGAAAGATAATCTCATCCACTATTTTTATAAACGTATATAGCATTATGTAAAGCAGATTATAATTTCCTAAATGGGAATTTGGCAAGGATGACAATAAAGGAAACTACTAATTTCCAAAGAAAAGAGCCAAATTCTGCTTTCATTCACCCATGTAAAACTATTGCAGTCAGTCTTGAAATATAATAAAATTTTTAACCTAAATATTTGTGCTCATTTAAAAAACAACAACGCTGAAGACTATTTTACAATGCAACCATGCATTATGGCTGTTGCCTAATTTCATATGGCATGCCCAGAGTGTACACATACAGATATCTGACATTGTTACCACCTTCTAGACTCTACAGTATTTTAAATTGTCTAATAAACTAATGTACATGCAAAATACTATTTTTAAATTGTTTCATAGTTGGTAGGGTTGGAAGGGACCTAAACAGATCATTTAGTCTGACCCCCTGCCATGGGAAGGAAAGGATGCTGGGGTCAAATGTTATTTGTATTAAAATGTAATTTCCATATTTTAAAACAGCACAGTGTTCTTTAAATAAGGAACACAAAGCATCAAGATAGAAGGCATTAGTTATCCTACTTATTGCTTTTAGAAAGCTTTCTTAGAAACATTTTTAGATTAATATGGGTTAGATTTATTTCTTGAATCTGCTCTATGATTCGAAATAAAAAATAACTGTTGGGGGTATCTACACATGCACTCTACTGCAGAGTTGACTAATTAGCTCCACAGTAAAGCATCACCATCTACACATGTGGTGCTATTAGGATAATTAACTCTTCTGTAAAATAGTACTGCCTGACACAAGTACTGTCCTACTTGTTATTTATTCTGCCATTACACACATGCAGACATTGACCTGGGCTGGCTGGGGCACAAGGTTGCTAGTGTGGGGGCTGCCTGCTGACTAGTCCTGTACTGTAGCACCTGCATGCCCCTCCACAGCACATTGAGCTGGGGAGGAACAGCTGTATAAATGCTGCACCCAGGAGCAATAAACTCCAGCGAAAACTGCACCAGAATTTATTCACACACATTAATTGTATCTGAAGATGCACCTGTTGAGTCCTTTACAAGTATACTGTTGAACAAGCTGAATGGTGGTGTTCAGCTGATATCAACCTATGGTAAGCACTTTGGGATTGTTTATGTTTCAACATTGTTCATTTCAGTCTCGTTATCACCCTGTACAAAAATATGGTATGTTGATCAAAGCATCTTGAACTAGTGGGTATTCCTATTTTCTAGAAAAGAAAAGCCATTAGAAAGAAGCTGTCACACCATACTTTTTAAAGAGGGAAGTGTCAATATTTGGAATGTAGATGTTCATGCCATTTTGTTTGTTTTTAATTATTGCTGAAAATGGGTTGCCAGTTGTTTACAGGGGATGGGTATACTTCAAGGACCGGCTTTATTAGGGCCAGAGGAATGTTGCCTCAGCTGCGTTGGCACAGATTGTCTGCGCTGCCATGGGATCTATCAGGTGCATATTGGATCCTGCATGTACTTGTGTGCATTTTTTGTCCAATTAAAAGTTAATTACATGAAAAAGTTTTGATGTGATGTGTTTATTGCATTGTCACCTTTGAATGATGTGACCACTGGCTTTAATGGTAAGGGAACAAAAAGAGTGTGATACAGTCTTTGCAAAATTGTACCTGCCCAGACATGTAAGAAAAATAATTATTTTAGGTGATCCTAAAATAATAGTGAAATAGCATCAAGTTTATTTTTTTTAAATTAGTGTCAGTATCAAAATTATAGATAAGTGACTAAATGTTGAGAGAAAGATGTCTCTGACAAAAATGCTGAGCTGGAACTGAGAAGCAAATACTCTTAGTCTTACCTTATTTTGTGTTCTAGGAAAAATCACTTATTTTCTACCCTATAGCCCTCATCTATAATATAGGGATCATTTTTCTTTTCCCATAATTTTTGACTGCCTTGTCATGTTAGATACTATGCCGTTCGAGACAGAGATGATCTTTTAGTATGCATATGTGCAACACCAGGTTCCTCTGGTCTTGGTTGGGATTTTATACTTTTCCTTAATAGAAATAATAGAGTTTTTGACATGTACTGGTAAATTTTCATGATGTTTTAGAAAACCTTTTTAGAATGTTTCAGGGGGTGGGGGGAGAGGAAGGTCTATGCATACTTCCAACTTCAACAGAATAAAAACCAAGAAATCTCTGTTACCAAGGAAGAAGAATGATCTACAAAATCCTTATATCATTTTTAATTAATGTGCATTAATTGTAGATTCACATTATACTTTCCTCAGACATGTTTAATTATATACCCAAGAGCCAAATGATGCAAACAAGGAACAGTAAAATAAATGCTTCAATCTTTATTCTTTCTTCAAAGGACACTTAAGAAATGCTATTTAGTATTCGTTAGTATCCTAGACATTGAAACTTTAACTTGGCCTCTTTTGTCCTTAATTTAAATAATGTACAGTCATTTAAAAATCTCTTTCTATCTGTGATCCTTCCATTTTGAGCTCCTTTAATGGTATTATTAATTAGGGTCCACAGCTGTGTAAGTGGAATGAGAAATATTAATGGAAAGATAAATATATTTTTAAGCAAAGCAGACAATTTATTAAAGTGAATTATGATGTTAAGAATTTGTTAGGGTAAAGAACTAGATACTTTAAAAAATATCATAAATAGTACAGAATAGCACTTTGGCATCCAGGTCAGTCAGGACCCAGATGCTGAAGTGAGCACGTGTGCACCAGTGCACGTGTGCCCTCGGCTCCCCTGACCCCACCAAGTGGAGCAGTGAGGAGCCAGCAGCAGCTGTAAGGTAAGTGCGGGGGGAAGGAAAGGGAGAGCCGGGTCAGCTGTAGGGAATCAAGAAGGGGTTTTCCTCCCCTCCCATCCCTACTTAGCTGTGTTCCCAAGCCACATGAACAGATGTGCTCTTCAGGGGCATGCTGGAGTTTGCAAGGGAGTGGGCTGGTGGAGAGGGGCAGCTGAGGGGGCACTGACCCCTGGGGAGAGGGGGCTGCTTGCCAGAGGACCTCTAGTAATCCTGGTGAGGGGAGGCTCCAAGCCAGGCTGAGCAGGGTTTCCTCAGGGGGAGGGGCTGCTGGCTTACTCTTCTGTACATGCACAGAGCAGCCTGAGCCCTCACTGATTGGCACAGGAAATTCAAACCACACAAGTTGGGACTCGGACACCAAAGCGAGCACACGTGTGCCCTTGATGCCCTCCGGCCTCACCAAGCAGAGCAACGAGGAGCCAGCAGCAGCAATAAGGTAACCAGGGCAGGGTGGGGAAGGGAGAGCCAGGCCAGCTGTAAGGAATTGGGAAGGGGTTTTCCTCTTCTCCCATCCCTACTTATCTACATTGGGTGGAAGCTGTGCAAGCAGGCCCCAGAAACAGGCACGCTCTTCAGGGGTTGGTGACTCGGAGCTCAGCCAGGGACCCTGCCCCAGTGCTGCCTCACACCTGGGGCATCCCAGCAGTGGCCTGTTCTGCCTGTGACTGAATAGGCCTTGCCCTACTGACACAATGGCAAGAGATACTTAGCAATGTCACCTACTGACTTTTCTTTAAGTATGTATCCCTCAGTTCCCTTAGCTAAACCACATTCAATATCATAAAGATACATAAAAATAGCATAACACAATCAATACAATGATAAAAGTAACATAAATGGATACAGCATAACAGTCTTTCCAACAAGACCACATATACTATATCACTGAAATAAAAACAAGAAAATCTTCATGAAAGCTCATCTGCCTCCAATGATCAAACATTTGCAGGTTTCTCTAAGCTGTGTAGGCAGGGTCAGGAGTGAACAGAACATGTTTGCCCTTGGGGGTGGAGGGTGGAGCATTCAGATGCCTGCATTGGCTGAGGCCAGAAGGCGGGGAGCACTCCCATGTGCCTTCCAATCTGCCAGGGAAACCCTCTGCTGTCATCTTGGACTCTCCCATGTGCATAGCCCTAGGTTTCCAGCAGGTCAACATGGTGCACTGCCTTCAATACTATTGCCAGTTGGGTTGCTGGTGTGCCATGGTGACCCTTTCTGGAGTTCTTCTGGAAGGGAGTTAGGGGTATGTGCCACAGTCAGCTGTGCCACCCAGGGCCACAGGGGTGGCCCAACTGTTCTATAGAAGGAAGGATTGGGCCTCTGGGAGCTTGGCACCAGCATCAGCTAGCAAGATGAACCAGCACAGTCTAGGAGGCTTGCTCCAGGCAGCAGGGACAGGGGTGCTCCATAGAAGGAAGGATTAATTGCTGTTTTGTAGATTTGTGGATAACTCTAAGATGGGTGCACTAAAACACATGTTAGTGGACAGTATTTAAAAAAAAAAAATCAATATTATGCAACTATACTGGAAATATACAAGCCTGAATTTAGGAAGAATGAAGTTAAATGCAAAAATACAAACTGTAACCCAATTTGCCAGGCCTTGGAACATTTATGTCATCAAAGTAATATTGTTGAAGAAAAGGCACATAGTATACTGGAAGGAATTAAGAGCAGTGTTGCATGCTGAATGTTATGGAAAGGGATTGTTCCACTCTATTCACTATGGGTCCTGAATTCTATCCATAGTGTTTTAAAATTGAGTACACCATCCAGTTTTGGAAGAAACTGGACTTGGATAAATTGGAGAGAATCCAAATGAAAATAACAAAAGCTATTACAGGGTGAGGAATGATAGCATAAATGTAAATAAATGGGATTCTTTAGTTTAGAGAATAGAATGAGGGAGAACTTGATAAATGTTCAAGTGCAGAAAAATGTTATAAAAAGAATAAAAATCAATTGTTCTGTGTCCACAAGCAATAGGACAGGTACCAGTAGAATTAGATTGCAACGAGGGATATTTAGGTAAAATTTTAGGAAAAATAAAACTTACTAAAAGTGTGGTTAAACATTGAAAGAAAGGTTGTGGAATTTCCCATCACTGGAAGCAGTGATTCTCAACCAGGGTACCATGGCAGTACAGGGTGCCAGGCAATGTTAGTATTGTTAGATATTCAGACATGATTTACACAGTAAACCCAGATATTTTAAATATAAGCGAAAAGTATTAAAAACATTCTGCCCCATCATGGTCTTTCTGATCTGTTTGCAACTGAAGAATTGGTCTATTTTTTTTTTTTTCCTAGTTAAAAAAAAAAAAGCTTCAAAGCTAAGAGCTGGCCTTTTTCCGAGGGGTGCCGTGAATCTAGTGAGGAGTGCCTTTAATCCAAAAGGTTGAGAAATGGTGATTGGAAGATTTAAATTGATATACGTATTGGTCTAGGATGGTCCAGGAGTGATACCTATTTGATCAGGGTGTTGGACTCCTTGACCTCTTGATATCCCTTCAAGCCCTGTTTTTTTTTTTTATTCACACTTTAGGATGGCAAAGCTCTGGTAATGTGTAGAATAAGGGTTCCTACAGTTTCCAAGCTGAACAACTGGGTACATATATTAAATTCCTTTATTGAATCACACATTGATATAAAGATTACTCCCATTCATGAGTAATATCTAATATTATCCTATTATTACTAAAAGAAAAAGTTAAATAGGCATTGTGGAACTTTTCTTTGACTCTTTCTCCCCATTTAAGAGAGGCCTCAGGATGTAATTTTAACTACCCAAAATTATTCATTATTCTTAAATACAAGTTGGTTCGAGAAGTCTTTCTGCCAACCTCACAAAGACTCCAAAATAGCTCATCTATGAGTCTACCCATGTCCTCAGATTGAAGTGGTCTCTCATGAAGTACCTTCTTTCATCTTTCTCTAGCCAGAGGTTTAAATGTAAACAAGGAAGAGCAAAGCTGCTTGAAATTGCCACTTTTTGCTTCATGAATATTTGGTTTCACAACACAACATTTTCATGCATAAACATAAGCAGTCAAACATGATACAAAGCAATTTTTTTTCCAGCCAGTGATTATATCTTTTTTGCAATGAAAATTGCAAAATGCATCTACCTGTCCTAGCCTAGACAAAAGACTGCCATTTTATTTATACCAGATAGAAAGAAGACATTTTGAACAGATAAATGCTTCCCTTTTGGAGAAACTGAGAATTAGATTTCTTTTTCAAAAAACTTTTTTTTTTTTTTTTGTATTATTTTTACTCCTGGGAAAACTTTCTTTTTTTGTTTTTGTTTCATTATTTCTTTATTTAGTGCGCTGAAACCAACAGTGCTCCAAACAACATTAACACCAATCATGAAATCTTTTCTATCATGTTGCTCATTCTAGAAAGAGGGAATTGCAGTTTTCCTCTGCCAAATACCCTGTGGAATGGATTGACCAAATGATGTTCCTTTAGGAAGCTAGCACTAAAGACTCAGAAGATGTGATGCTGTTCTATTTGTTCTCTTATCTGGCAATCCTAACATTTAGGGTTCTCTGCATTATGTCAAAGTTATTTCAACCTACCTATTCCATTTCTCTATAGTTTGTTCTGACTGTATTCTAGAGCAAATATTTCAAGTATCTCATTTTTCAACCTTCTTATACTTCTACCCCTCGAGATAGCTCTCTTTCACTTGGCAGTCTTCCTTATCTAGGCTGAGCTCATGCACTAAGCTGGTTGAGCTTCTACATGACACAGCTTGGAATGGGAGAAGGGAAAGGTGATTCTAAGGGACCTTCATGCCTCCTCTCACTCTAGGTTAACCAAAAACTGAATCGATGCACAACTCAGTTGAGGGCAGCCACAGAAGCCCTTCAATTGGCACATAGCCAAAGGTCATTGTAACAGGAGGGACGGCAGGGTCGCCGTGCTAGCCCTTGCCGCCTCCTCTACTGTGCCAAGCTTTGGACTTGCACCCTCCTATTCTCGCCCGCCACGACTTTGATGATATGCGTTTTTATAGGGAGGCTACCTCTCCTCCACTTGGCCACAGTTCTCCTGCTCCGGGTGTCCTGCATATCTAAGCCTTGCGGGCCTTCTCTGTACGCCACCCTTCTCACTAGGGCCTTCTTTGTACTGCTGCCCTTCTCACTGGGGCTTCCCCGTAATGCTGCCCCTCTCCTGGGGCTCTTGGCGCCCACACTGGGGCTTCCCCGTAATGCTGTCCCTCTCCTGGGGCTCTTGGCGCCCACACTGGGGCCTTCTCTGTAGTGCTGCCCTCTCACCGGGTTCTTCCCTCTGCAAGGTTGCCCTCTCTCACAGGCTCTGCTCTGGAGCTGGGGTCTGTACCCCCGGATTCTGTGCCCACATTGGGGCTGGGGTCCTCGCTTTACCGCGAGTCCCCTATGAGGCCTCCTCCATCCCCTTATAGCCTCACCCAAACCACCGGTGTTAAACAAACTGCAACATAAACTCAAGCCTCTTGGCTACAACTTAAACCTAAGCCACCTGGCTTTCCCGACATTGCTCAGCCATCTCGGAGCTGCTACCCTTCCCTGGAAAAAATTTTTACTTTTTTTTTTTCCTACAGCTCCCTCGGGGCTTACCTCCCTCCCCTGGAGCCTGCCTGAGCTGCGTGGGAGCTGGTGCTTCCCTCCATGGCTGCAGTACCTCCCAGAATTGCCCAAGCCAGATGCCTGTGGGAGGATGCTGCCTGGGTGGGGGGCACCACAACCATGGAGGGAAGCACCAGTCCCTCCCTCCTCTGCAGCTCAGGGACTGCTCTGCCTGCCAGCAGCTCGCTGCCACTGCCCCTTCCTGCCTGCCTGCCAGCCCCTCCCTGCCACTGCCCCTCCCTGCCTGCCTGCCAGCCCCTCCCTGCCACTGGAGAGGCAAGTAAGGATCTGCTGTGATACATGTGTACATGACATGTGGGTTTACTTCAACTTAAATTGAAGCGGTGTTTAAAAAAAAACACTGCTTCAATTTACGGAGAATTAAACCCCCGTGTCATCTACAAATGCCCTAAGGGTAGTGCCCTGCTCACCCACCTAAGTAACATTAGTAGGACATGTTTACAGATTTGCAGGATGTTAGGCCAAGAAGTTTAATTTAGAAATTTAATAATTCCACAAAGTTTCCCAGAATTATCTAGAGACATGACCTGCCCAGACCACCATCTTCCTATGCTGGCTTTTGGCCTATTCTCAGCCATCCATAACTCTGCTTTTCTGAGATGTTCAGGGAGCTAGTCACCTTCCAACATCCAAAATATAGCATACCACATGTTCCCTTCACTGACCCATCTATTTTAATGCCTGATTTAAAATCCCTGTCTTTTTCTCATGAAGAATCAATGTGCTTAACAAGATGTAGTTTTAGCTGCATTAAGGCCCTGGCACTGGGAAATAATCTTGCTTTTTCTGCCAGCAGGTTTCTAGGCTGCACTCCAGGTAGATATACCCTATAATATATGCATCGTTATTACAGCAGTGTCTAGGTTTTATTAAGTTACTCTTCAATTGCTAGGGAGACCAGTTGTAAATGGTTTCGTAGAAACTATTAGAAATTATTTTAATGTAAAAAAGGCTCTAGATGGGAGTGTTTTTGTAGCAACTTCATTTCCTGCCCCCTTCTGTTCTTGCTCTCAAATACTGTGTTCAAATCTATCCCTCAGTATTGCTGTTATGTATTTATATTCATGTATACCTTCCTTTATTGTGATAGCATATAAAGTCCACAGACAGCTTTAAACCAAGCTGCAGTAGGTGTTGCTTGTCCCCCTATACTCCTGTAAACAAGTCCTCATCATCAACACAGCCAGGCTGTTTGTCCTTCTCTATTTAAATCAGGCCATTACCTCTTTCCTTCCTGTGATCCAGCAGGATAATACTGAGAGATAGGGACTGTTAACTAATTTGGCCAATGTTCTGGGTATTGGGGAAAGTATGGATTTTAAAGTAGTGATTAAAAGCATGGAATTGTTTGAGCTACTCACTGAAAATAGGAGCAACACAGTGTGTTTTGTTTTCACCTTATTCTTGAAAAATGGTTGAACTGTTTATGTTGTTTCTGCTAAGTCAGCCACAGAGTTTGGAAATTTTCAGCGTGAATAGTTGTCAGAATTATAAACAAGTAAAAGTAGCATCTTATAAGGGAAAGTGGCAGGCAACTTTAACTCTAGACTTTAGCGAAAGCTTCATTTGCAATACATAAAAAGCCATTCCTAATAATCCTGGCAGCCTATGGATTATTTCTGCTGGCACCCTCAGAATTGCTTATTTGTTAATATTTCTGGAACAAAAATTTCAAAAACTGCATTATTTAGTCAAGGAATGGATTATGGGCAGCCCTTGTTGTCTTGCTGGCAGAGTGGGGAGATTACAAAATCTGGCTCTATAGTAACTGTGCATGTTTTCATTTTGTGTAGAAAAATGTAATTGTATTGGGATAATACAAGCTCTTGGACTCTGATTTCTTTGGGCAGCATGTCTTGCAGATTTATTGTGTTTAAAAACGTGGCATTTTGTTTTCTTAATCAGTTTTAACTTTGGCTTTCAGTTTCAATAACTGTCCCCTTGCTTTTAATCCTAGGATGCAGTCATCTGTCTGCCTTCTCTGCATCCTTCATTATTTCATACACCTCTGTCCAGTCCATTTCTTTAGTCTCCTCTGTAAGGTAATTAGGCTTACACTTCTTTTTTTATTTTCTCTCTCACAAGAAAATATTCTCTCTCTCCCCCATGTTTTTGATCTTTACCGTCATATTTACCAACAAATTTAAAATGTACTAAGAGGACAAAACACTTTTATAACTAAATCATTATTGCTATATGTATTGTATTGCAAGAGCTCTTGAACGCCCCAGTATGCTACATCCCATGAATGAGCTGTAAACAACAGACACTGCTTGAAGGAGTCTTCGTTCTAATAAACAATACAAAAGGTAAATGGAAAATTATTATTTTCAATATATAGCTAAATAAGCAAGGCAAAGTGATGGGCACAAATTGAAAATGATTTAGGAAGTCCTCATATGGAATTTGCACCCAAACTTCCCAAGGGCCATTGTCTTAATTACAAACATTCCTTCCTTTCTAGACAGTGTGGAAATTACATTATCTAAAAAGGAGGGAGATGCAAGGAGCCCATACAGAGGGAAACCCCATATTTTCATCTGGAGTAAGTGCAAGTTCACTCCCACCACTGATCATGTATTGGATTGTGCAAGTAGTGAACTTAGCTTTTACTGTAAAAGCAGCTAGCTCCTTTTGGCTGGGTGGCTGCCCAGAAATAGATATTGAAATAGAGAAAATATATGTTAATAATAGCACAAGTCTGTGTTCTAATTCCATAACCTTATCTACATACATGCAACCAACATTTCCATGGAAACAATTTTGAAAAACACAGATTGCCAGCAGCTGCAAGTAAAAAACTTTCCCTTGTCCCTTTCACCTCTTGGCTGCCTGCTGAGTACCAAATATGCTAGTGTGCAGAACCCAGCTATGCACTATTGGCTGCAAAATTGGAAATATATGAATGATAATGGTATATATTTATACCTGGTAATGGTTGTCCTTTGATCGACATTATTTTAATCAAGTGAACTGAACTTTTTAGCAAACTTTCTAGCAGTTACAACAAATACTGTTTGTAGTAACCTGTACTAGGCAGAATGTTCTTTTTACATTGTTGATTATAAACAATTATTTTCTATGTGTACCACAGCCCTCTAGATAGAACAATAAATACTCTTCTGTGTGTCCTAGGTAGATGGTGTTAACAACTAATCCAGGCTCTGCTTTGGCTCAAAGCAGGGTATTGTACTTTTTCAGCAAAGGTTTGGAGGTTGGCATGTTGAAGCTGTGAACGGCCATAGGTCTCCAGTGTAATGACATCCCTAAGTTTGACTCTTGATACCCATAGTTTTTACAATAGATATACACTTCTTGAGTCCATAGTTGTCACATGCTTTAATTCTTACAATTGTGAAGTAACCCAGTGACGCATATTTATGAAATAATGTAGTTCACTTTCTTATTTAAACCACTTTCCTATTGGCTGAAAGGCTAAGGTGGCGACTGAACTTAAATTAGCGACATAGATCAAGGACAACAAGAAGTCCTTCTTTAGGTATGTAGGAAACAGGAGACAAACACATGGGAGTGTGGGGCCATTGCTTAGCAACTCAGGAAAGCTGCTTATTGGCACTCAGGAGAAAACTGAACTCCTGAATGACTACTTTACTTCAGTATTTCAGTGGCCCAAGGAGAAAATAACGCCAGATAGGGTACAGAAATGGGCATGGTAGAAATGACCACCTTCCTACTATTGCCATAGAACTGGTGTGTGATCAGTTTGAAAAAGATAGACATATATGAGTCAGCAGGACCAGATGAACTTCATCCAAGAGTGCTGAAGGAACTGGCTGACGTCATTGTGGAAACCCTGGTGAAACTCTTCCAAAAATTGTGGTGCTCCAAAGAGGTCCCTGAGGATTGGAAGAGGGCCAATGTTGTGCCCATCTTCAAGAAAGGGAGAAGAGAGGACCCAGGTAACTATAGGCCAATTAGCCTAACTTCTATCCCAGGGAAAATCCTGGAAAAAAATTGTCAAGGAGTCTATATGTGATAGGCTTACAGTTGGTAGGATTCTGAATAATAGCCAGCATGACTTCATTGTGGGCAGGTCTTGTCTTACCAATCTCATCTCCTTCTATGACAGATAACTCACCACCTGGATAATAGGCCTGTGTGAGTAGGCAGCTGTTTGATTCAGCTTTGGATCCAGCTGCTTCAGATGCCACGGATCTGATCCAGAGCTCCAGACTGGGTTCCCACTTTGATCTGGCCGAAGTGGCTCCAAAGCTTCGGAGCAGCCTCAGAGATCCGGCCATAGGGTATAATGGGGAATCAATGAAATATCTATAACTTAGTTGTTTTTTGTCTGATTTGGATGAAACCTGCAGGGGTGATGGCAGGCTTCATGCTTTCAGCAGAGCAGAGTTTCAAGAAGATTGGTGCAGGGACTTGGGGGGGAAATGCACCTCAAGCTCCTGACAGGCAAAACACATGACATAGATGACCCTGTATGTGTTAAGGTGCAGTGGGCTGCAAACTGCAGGAATGGTGGGCACTTATCAGGCCACAAAGCCTGCCAAGTTTCAAGGAGATAAGTGCAGGGGTTTTGGGTAAACTGCACCTCAAGCTGCAGACGAGCAAAACTTGTAACATGGGTGACACTGTGTGTGTGTGTGTGTGTGTTAAGACGCAGCGCAGTGAAAGCTGCAGGGATGGTAGCCCCTGCTGAGGCCATGAAGTCTGCCAGCCTTCAAGGAGATAGGTGCAGGGCTTCTAGGTTCTGGGGCACTGCACTCTGGCTGCTGACAGACAAAACTCGTGACATGGGTGCTTGTGCAACTGACTGTCTCTGTCTTGGGGCAGTTGATTGTCTGATTTGATTCTTTCCTCTCTGTAGTCTATGATTTTGTAGGTGTTAATCATTTCTAATTAACTGGTTACATTAGCTAGCAAATGTGTATTGAGCTGGTCCCTAATTAAATCATGATTGATTGGTAACTGGTAACACAGTAGCTTAGCAGCCAGGACTGCAAGAGATCCCTCCACCCCCACCCCAAGACAGACACAGTTGCACAAGCACTCATGTCATGAGTTTTGCCTGTCAGCAGCCAGAGTGCAGAGCCCCAGAACCCAGAAGCCCTGCACCTATCTCCTTGACAGCTGACAGACTCCGTGGCTTTAGCAGGGGCTACCATCCCTGCAGCTTTCACCCTGCTGCACCTTAACACATATAGTATCACCCATGTCACGAGTTTTGCTTGTCCACAGCTTGAGGTGCGGTTCCCCCCAAACCTCTGCACCAATCTTCTTGAAACTCTGCTCTGCTGAGAGCATGAAACCTGCCACCACCCCTGCAAGTTTCATCTAAATCAGACAAAGAACAACAAATTATAGATATTTCATTGATTCCCCATTGTACCCTATGGCCGGATTTCTGAAACAGCTCTGAAGCTTTTCCAAAGCACTTCGGAAGTTCTGAACTGCTTCAGAAAGCCGAACAAAGCCAGTGCTTCAATCCAGACATGCTGATTCAGATGCCGAAGCATCCAAAGCTTCTCTGGATCCAAAGCATGCTCTGAAGCCTCACACAGCCCTACTAGCTAAGAGCGAGGAGGTTGACCTTGACTTCCAAAAGGCCTTTGATCTGGTATCCTACAATGTTCCAATGAGAAAATTGGAGGATTATGGGCCTAACAGAGTGACAGTTAGGTGGGTAGGAAGCTGGCTGTGGGGTAGGGCCCAGAGACTTCTAATGAATGGATCTGTGTCATCCCAGTGGTGCCCCTTGGGGTAGATGCTTGGTCCAGTTCTTTTCAACATCTTTATCAGTGATTTGGATGTGGGGGTGAAGAGCTTACTGGCCAAGTTTGTGGATGACACCAAGTTATGGAGAAGCATAGTCACACTTAAAGATAGGCTGCAGATACAGGTGGACCTAGACAGGATAGTAACTTAGGTGGATTGCAACCAGATGAAGTTCAAGATCGAGAAATGTAAAGTGTTCCACCTGGGGATGAACAATCCTCAACATACCTATTGGCTTGTTGGAGCCAAACTGACCAGCACCATGAATGATGGGGACCTTGGGGTAATAATAGACCACGGTATGAATATGAGCTGGCAGTGTGACACTGTAGCAAGTAGGGCAAATAATACTCTGGCGTGCATCAATCTATGCATCTCATGCAAAACCAAGGAAGTGATTCTTCTGCTTTACTCAGCATTGGTGAGACTGCAGCTGGAGTACTGCATCCAGTTCTGGGCACCACACTTTAACAAGGATGTGGTAAAACTTGAGAGATTCCAGAGAAGAGCCACCCATATGATCAGAGACTTGTACTGCAAGCCATACGAGGAAAGGCTGAGGGACCTGGGACTCTTCAGCCTTAAAAGGAGAAGGCTGAGGGGGGACTTGGTAGTAGCTTACCACTACATCAAAGGAATACATCAAGGGCTTGGCAAACAACTGTTCCCCAGAGCATCAATGGGGAAAACCAAGAGTAATGGACAAAAACTCCTGGAAAACCATTTCAGGATCAACATTAGGAAAAGCTGCTTCACAGTTAGGGTGTCCAGACACTGGAATAAGCTCCCTCCTTAGGTGGTCCAATCACCTACCCTGGAAATCTTCAAGAGGAGACTGGACGATCACCTGCTGGGGTCACCTGACCCCAGTTTTCTTTCCTGCCTAGTGCAGGGGGCTAGACCTGATGATCTTCCAAGATCCATTTCAGTTTAACAATCTATGACTCAAAAAATGGTTCCATGAACATGCATTGTCTATTCTTTCTATTAAACATTACAGAAGAGTGTTAAATGTGCATTGTGGATTGCTCATAGTTAAGCATTACATAAGGTGATGTTGCTTTAATAATTTTAATTCTGATGGCAGGATTAAATCTATTTCAAAATTCATCATCCTTTCTCAGTCAAACTGAAGTACTAGACTTGTTCAAAAATGGTTGGAAATAATTGGTGTAATCTGTAAAATGTATCTTCATTCACTACTATTTTCCTTGAATCTTTTAAAAAAATGTCTTTAGGCTGAGCTTGCACAGTAATATTTTTAGCCTAAAAGGCAAAACTTTGAGACCGTAATAAGCATCTGAAAAAGGGCCTTTCAGAATAGAAATACTTAAATGACATTAGAATAGGTTTTGCTGCAAGTATAGCTGTAATGTTAGATTAATCAGAAGTAATTTCAGTACACAAAAACTAGTGTTTTCTTTATTGATGAATGTGGTAGATACATGCAGTCTGTACCAATGGTTCTGGTCAAGTTACATTTATAAAATATCCTCTTAGCAGTCAGAAATATATTTTTCCAGCGCAACTGAATAATCCACTAGTTAATATATTTTATTACTAGTGGAACTGCATTAAAAAAACATAATGAAGTAATTAAATTGATGAAAACCAAAACATACAAACAAACTTTTCATTTAATGGTCACTTTTTTCTTTATATATCTATTTTTGTTTATTTTACATCATATTCATAAGGTTGTAACTGGAAATTCTGACTATTTGAAAAAACAGCCTATACAAATCCAGCCTCCAATTTGTCACAATGGATTATGCTATATGTCTGTTTCCTAACATGGAGGAAACATATTTAATCCTAGCAAAGATTGTTGACAGTGAAGACTAGAGACATGAATACAGAAATAGCCATTCCGTTTCAAACCTAAAGGCCATCTAGTCTAGTAGCTTGTTTCTGATTATGGCCAACACAAGATACTTTTGAGGAAAAGCAAAACACCTTTTGCCTTTATTTTCTAGTACTTAGAACTTGGTTTACATCCTGGAACATGAGGTTTATCATATGGCAATGTGCACGTCCAGTCAATTTTTGGAAGTTTGCTAGTAGAATGCCACAGCAATGAGTTCAACAGTCTAATAATGAATTGTGTGGGTAAAAAATCCTTGCATTGGCTTTAACTTGCCATCCTTTAATTACAGTGACTATCCCTTGCTGTTTGTATGATAAGACAGGGAAGATTGAGGTTCCCACTCTACCTTCTCTGTGTTGTTCTTTATTTTATATATTCTTATCTTGGCCCCGCCTGTTCCTCTACTTTAATGATATATACTGCAGCATGATGTTACCACAATCACCGCAATTATATGACTTGCTGTAGTTTTAGCATTGCTATTTAAAAAGTATACTCTGAATGTAGAAAATCTCAAAGTAAATACTACTCAAAGCTCAAACACAGTTCATAGAAATTGCTAGAAAACATTATGTAACTGAAGCTGGTCAGAACAGCCATAGCAATTTTCCTTTGCTGATAAGTCTAATCCTTAGTTCTAGTCAGAATAAATACAAAATGTTTTGGAATAATATTTAGAAAATGTATAGTTTCCACTGGGCCACAGAAATGTTAGTAGCATGTCTGGGTTAATGTAGCTAATTTAAAGCTGTATACTACAGAACACCTCTAACTGAGGTTGCTGGAGGTTTGAGGTTCTGGAGGCATGCAGTATGTTGATGAATAGGTTTATTTTAACAAATGGACATTTTTAAGGGCATCTTCCTATTGCTATCAAATTAGTAAGATATGAGATAGTACATAAAAATCAAGCTGAAGGCTGAATCTTTATTAATCTTTCAATTAATTAAGTCATAATGACTGAGGCTTAGGTCATTTCTTGGGAGATTATTTAAGAACTTGAAGGTGCTGGTGGCTGCTAATTAACCTCAGCTGGTTAGTAATCCCCAGGTAATTGCCTGCATTGATATTTTTTTTAATTGCTGTTATTAATTACTTTTTTTCCCCCCAAAAAATATAAGCAATTTTTTTAGACTTTTTTTTAGTGATGTCATGCTGTCTCCTTGGCTACATCCTTTAAAAAAAAAAAGTGTTGATTTCTTGAAAAATCTGCCCATTTAAATGTTGTCATATTGTTTTCCAACTCATTCATATGTTCATTCATATGAATCTTCCAGATACACATATCCTAGTCACTGATGCTAGCTGGCATCTATGCAGTCACATACTTATAATATTTGAGCACCATTGCATGTAAACTTCTCAATAGACATTGATACACTTAGTCTTAGATGTGCTCTGTTTGGAAAGGAAGTGATTGTTATCCTATTTTACTGATGGGGAACTGAAACACAGATCAAGAAACATACCCAGTGTAGCACAACAATATGGCTGCTCAAAGCAGGAATTGAACAAATTTCTCTCCTCTCCTACTATCCAGTTTCCTTACTACAAGAATATTCTTTGTCTTGAACTGGTCACTATGGCAGTCATTGGCAGCCCAAACCAACTCCCATAGAAGTCATTTAGAAGACTTTACTGGTTTCTGTGGGTAGCTGATGATTGTGTAAATGAATTTTGGCAGCTGGTTGTTCCCATGAAAGAGTTCTTTGTTTACTTCAAAAGCTACAGTTTGAGGCATACTGCAAAAAAAACTTCCTATTTAATCTGAACAGGAGTGCTTCTTTTTCAGTCTTTGTGAAAGGAGTTTTCCAGAATTGTGGTTCATATTGTTCCATCCAAGATCAAACAAAAGGCAGATATCTTTTTTTATTGTGTTCTAAATGGCAGATGTATGTTTTATACATTCAGAGTATACTTTTTAAATAACGATGCTAAAACTAGAGCTAGTTATATAATTGTGGTGATTGTGGTAACACCATGCCGCATTTACCATATTTTCACTCATATATCCCGCGGGGTATATGCGATTTTACAAAAAAAAATGGATGGGTGCAGGCTATACAGGGGTGCGGGCTATCCACAGACTTTTTTCCCCAGGGCCAGGGCCGGGGCCCGGCTGCGCTGCCGCTGCTGTGGGGGCCGAGGCCGGCTGCGCCGCTGCAGGGGGATGGGGCCAGGGCCAGGGCAGCTGCTGGGCCCAGGCTGGCTGGGCTGTGCCGCCGCTGCTGGGGCAGGCCGGGCTGCGCCACCTCCCTGTCCTGTGTATACACCACCACGGGGAATACACGGGTGCGGCGTATACATGGATTTATTTACAAAAATACAATTTTCCGTGGGTTATACGTGGGTGTGGCTTATACCCGTGGGTGGGGTATATGCGCGAAAATACGGTACTTACGATTATTTGGGAATCTAGGTAGGATTGTTAAATAACAGGGTGTAGTGATTTATTATCCAAAATATCTAGGTCTCTTCCAGGTAAGGCAAAGAACTATTACCATATTTATTCAAACGTAACATGACCCTGAATAGAAGGTGAACTCCCAATGATTAGATTTCATATCTGGAAAAATGTTAAATTTGTTATAATTTTCCAGGTAAAGAATCAAATTATTGGTGGTTGGCCTTTCATTTGTCCCCTTCCCACTGCTATATCAGGAAAAATAAGCTGAGGGAGGGGAGGTCAGGTATCTCTGTGCCCAACTTCTTGCTCCTGAAGCCCTTTCCCCACTACTTACTGTCAGATCCTGCTCTCCCTAAGCACGTGGAAGTGAGAGGCAAATTTGAAAATACTGACTTTGAAATAACTTGCATATAGGAAAATTATTACAGACTTGGTTCATACAGAATTGTTTCAGGTTACCTCTTTTGAAACTGCTGTAAGTTTTAGCACAGGTACTCCATAAGCACATTTTTAAGAAGCACTTTTGTACTTAGTTGTATATAGTACAAACTATGGTTGATATTTTTACAAAGGCAAAAGGCTCATGATTTACCATATAATTCATTGGACTGGGCCCCAGGAAAGACAACAGCACTTCAAGCCATGGGGTGACTATACACGTGCACATGGGTGACTGGTGCTGCCTTAGTCGGGGGGGGGGGGGGAAGGCACCTTCAGGGACTGGGGGGGCCCCTCCCAGCCCAGTCCAGGGACGGGGGGTCCCCCTCACAGCCAATCCTGCTGACTGGGGGAGGTCACAAGATGGCTGATGACTGCGGCTGCTTCTGGGAGCACAATGATGCTCCACTCCCTGGCCAGCGCTTGCAGGGCAGGCACCAGTGCTCCCACCTACCCCACCCCCCCATTGCGTAAGCAGTGAGTGCAGCCGGGCAGGGGGTGCATGTGCACCCACTACACTGCATGTGGAGCAAGGCTACTCCAACTCACTATAATTATTCCATTACCAGAGTCTGCTGGAGTTTGCTCACATACCCATTCTGTATTTTAAATGTTGTTATTCATGCTTGTAACACCTTAACTGACAATAGAAATGGGTCTCTTAAGGGACTACAATGGACTTCATGGGAGATCTGCAGGTTCATAATCCAAAAACAAGTGGTTAATGACAATTTTCCAGACCACAATCTGAAATTGGGACTACAGTGCCTTCTGACACATCCTATAGGATGTAGAGAATTTCACACAGTTCAACCATCTGAGACATGAAATCATCCACCTACTTCCTTACAATGTTTATTTTCTTCAATTTAAATCATTAGCCTTAATGCTTCCTTACATTAAGCTATGCATATCTAGGGTATCCATATGTTCCATTTTGTCCAGGACAGTCCCAGATTTTGTAGGCAGACCAGACTTCCTGGCTGAATGGTCAAAATTGAAACAAAAATCCTGGAATCTGCCATCTAACATGATCCCATCTCTCTCTCTCTCTCCTGACTCTACTGGGCATGAATGTGTGGCAGCAGAGCCTTTAAGTCAGCTGCACTGCTGTAGGCAGAGGCAGGTGAGCAGGGGCATGGGGCTCAGTCCAGCAGGGAAGAGGAACAGCATGGTGTGCCAGACAGGCAGGAGGCCAGGTACTGCTGCTGCTATGCCAATGCAAGATGGGAGAAGTGGAGCAGGTTCCACCCAATCCGCACATTCCCAAACCAGCTTCTCCTGAGCAGTGACTAGAGATGGGGGGGCAGGCTGGGCTGAGCACTGCTCCAGTACACTGACCTTGCTCCTGCACAGCAGCAGCGGTGCCTGCCTGCCCGGCACACCACACCAGTCTGCCTTCACTTGAAACAGTGTCCCAGATTTCCTTAAAAATAATATGGTTACCATATGCATATCTCTCAAAATCCTGAGATCTGATCCAAGTTTCATTTCAGTCTGTAAGAGATTTCATTAGAAGATATGATTTATGTTGATGTTAAATACTATGGAATGTTATTTAACTTCAGTGATCTACCCTGTAAGTGTGCTCAATTGTTTATTAATGTTGCTGTAGTTATTTTTAAAGTAATTATATCACAAGGTCAGAAACAAATATAAATTAATTCATAATTACTCAAGTAACTTATTAAAACATTATTTTAATGGCTTTTCATTATTTTTTAAAATTCTGTTTCAGTTTTCATGAAGGTTTGTGGTTGCATTAATAATTAATGTTTCATATGTAGCTGAACCTGGTAGGAGCGTCAAAGCTGATACAAAGTTAAGTTTGTTTAAAGAGTATGCGGGTATTAAATAGTATCTATTGTTCCAGTCCTGTGTGCATATGTGTGTAAGTGTTCCCACACTCATGCACCACCTGTAGTTTTTTAGTCATTAAAATTACTTTAAGTTACCATCTCTCTAGGGCTCCATGATGATGATGATGATAATAAGCTCCCCCCCCGCCCTTCCTTAAAAAAACCCCCAAAAACCACAACCAAAAAACCCCAGAAATTTGGAAGGATTTATTTTTCAAATAATTGTGATGAAAGTTAATATGCTCTTATAAGGTCTTGTAAATATGAACTTCTAAACAAAAGCAGAATGAAGTTCAGCTCCTTAGAACACACACAAATTATTCGTCTCACATTCACTTTCAGTTTTCATCAATTATAGAAATCAAGCAGGTTTTGGAAGAAAATGTAACTGAACTATTTTAGGGATAAAAGTTGTTACTAACTTATTAATATGGCCTTTTTCAGAAATCATGCATTTTTATGCAGGTTCCCCTAACTATTTTATTTCCCCCACCCCCACATATGATACGAAAGTAGCACACGGTACCTAGGATAATGAGATCTCAAACTTTACAAGAGCCTTCGTGGTGGTTATATGATAAACATAATCAACAATAAAATAAGAGTTACATCAATTAGCATTGTCTTGTGTCACTGTTACCAGCCCATTGTTGTTATTAATGCATTGCCTAATTTTGCCTACATGTTCCTTGTATGCTATTGGACAGTGCATAGTGATTACAGTAGCCAAAAAAAAAAAATGTTTTCCCTGTGTACTGCTGCCAGAACCCTGATTTAAGTTGATGGTGTATGATTTAAGCAGTTACTCTCATTTGCTTAGATAAGTAACAAATATAATTTTTCTCCATGAATTTAGCTACCTCTGCCATGTTGTTCTAGAGCTCATAAAAGTCAATGGAGAGAGATGATCTGGAGACTACTTTGGAAATCTCAGAACCATTGAAATTTTGCCTGGGTAACTAAATTATTTATTGTCCTTTGAATATCAAGACATCAGTGATTTGACTAGAACAGGACTATGGGGAAGTAAACAGAGAAAGTGAGAGAGTGAGAAGCTCCTGATCTCTTATTTCTTTCATTTCGTTCGGGCACGGAAAATGAGAAATTTTAGGTTTAATAAGTAAATGCCTAGGAAGATATAAAATAAACCCATAGGTAAAGACTTCATTCTAAGGAGCTTCCCCTCCCCCGTGTCAAGAAGACATTGCTTATCTTATTTTTCTTAATCACTCCAGTATTAAATATTTTCAATTTTTTAATTATTCAAAATGGTTTGGATGAACAAATGGATTTTTTTTAATGGTCTAATTAAGGAAGTGTAATTGAACCAAGTTCAAATATTGGAGCTTCCAGCTTTTATAGTTTATGAGCCATAAGAAGCAAATATTAGGCTTTTCATTACACTGAACAGTCCTTACTTGACTGAGGTTACAGCCTAAGTTAAATTACTGAGGTCAGCAAGATTTTTTCAAAGCACAACAAATACTTTTTTTTAAAACCAGGAACAGCTCTAAACCATTCCCCAGTGAATTATAGAGTTAATGAAGTGTGAAAATCAGGACATTTAATATCTTAAATGAAAGCTGCTTCAGGGAACATTTCAGCACTTAAGCACTGGTACCTGGTAATTTGATTTTACCTGACTAAACCAACACACCACCCTAATTCCCAACTTTTTAAACTCTTTGAACCATAACTTCAGTGTTTCTAGAAATGCACAGAAACGTGAAGGGGTAAAAAGAGTAGGAAATCTGGGGGGAGGGAAAGGGGCTTTGTAATATGTTAGTTGAAGACTGCTATAAGCAGGCCAGATGGTACTGGTCAAAAAATGGCTGCCATCCAATTATCATGGAAGCAAACATTTAATTAGTGAATAGTAATAGTGGGTGCATCTACATGAGATGCTTTACTGTGCAGCAGACTAATTTGCTGTGCATTAAAGCATCACCTTCTACATGTGCATGGCAATTAGGTGTACAGTAGACTAATTTACTGCACTGCCAGATAGTCACGTGAGATAAAAGTGTTATCCAGCAGTACAGTAAATTACTGTGCTTAAACTAAACAAACATGTAGACAGTGATGTTGGGTTAATTTACTCCAGCTCAAGTTGGATTAATTGCACGTGTAGATACACCCAGTAGGTTCTATTCACAGATGGAGTAAACAATTTAGAGGCATTGCTTTTGCCTCATGGTATTCCTAAATAAGAAACTGGGGCCAAATCTTTAGACCTTTTAGGAATCATAAAAAATTAAGACTGGAAGGGACCTCATAAGGTCATCTACTGCAGCCCGCGCCCCCCCCAGCTCAAGCACACTGTTGACTCAGTCAGCAACTGGTCCACTATAATCCCCAAGTCCTTCTCTGCTTTACTTCAGGCTATCCATTTGTTCCCCAATCTGTATTTTTGCATGTGTTTATTCCATCTCAAATGCAGGATTTACACTTGTTCTTGTTGAATCTTATCTTATTGATTGTCATTTTTGTCAATGGAATAGGGAAAAGAAACTTTAAAAATGCCCCATAGATTATGTTGGAGCTAATTTTACCTTTCTACAGGTAAGGGTATCCTTGCTTGAATCCAGTTCTAATAGTGAAGAGGTCTGTTTCTGAGCTATTGCTCTGGACAACTGCTGTCATATCATCTTGAGGAGGTCTGATAATGGTAACAAAGTTTGGTGGACATTCAAATCTCATCAGAATCTTCCATAGAACCTCTGTTGATTAATCAAAGGCCTTAGTCAGGTGAATGCAGGCCATGTAAGGATCTTGGTTTTGCTCACAGCACTTCTCCTGCAGCTATCTAGCAGTAAAGAACATACCTTTTGTAACTAGCAGTAAAGAACATACCTTTTGTAACTCAGAGTGGTCTAAAACAACAGTGGGGGCACAGAAAGAATCTCCTCAGCAAGGAAAGTGATCCTACTTAGAATACAGGTGAGGATCTTGTCAGCAGGTGCATCTACAGGTACAATTAATGGGATGCAATAAACGGCAGCACATATCGTGCCAGAATTTATGGTTCCCAGGTGCTGCGTTTACACGTGCCCAGGACCGCAGCATGGGAACTGGGTCAGTGCAGCCCCAGATGGCAGGGGGCCCAGAGGGTTGGCCTTCCAGCCCAGGGCTGCTCCAACCCAGCTAAATGTTCTGTGGAGGGTCTGGCTGGGACACAAAGGTGATCCAGTGAGGCGCTAGCTAGCAGGCAGCCCCTACACTGAAACACCTCTGTGCTCCACCCAGATTCATCAGTGCTTACACATGGATTCATGCACAGTAAATAATGCCACTGCAAAATAGGACTTGTATTTACAAGTATCAACCTATGGAGGCATTTATTAGTTTACTGCAATGTAATAACACCACAGTTGTAAATGCAGAGTCTTTACTACAGGGCTAATTGGGCAGCTTCACAGTGAATGTCTACTGTAGACACATCCAGCTATGGGCAAGAGTGCAATATGATGATAATTGTTGCAACCCAGTTTATCCCCTTTCTTGAATATGGTAATGATTTTGGCATCTCTCAAGTCACTGGGGTTCTGTTCATATTTCCAGATTTTCTTAATAATGATGTGTAGTTAGTGAGAAACTTTTTTGTTTGTTTGTTTTTTGTTGCTGTTTTGCTTATAAATTTCAGTTGATCTTGCATCAGGACCATGTGCTGTGTTGCTTAATGCTTAATCAGGGCTTCTTGATACATTGCTAGATCTTCACAGTAGTCTTTAATGGGTTGCTGTGGAATAGCTTCAATGGTATTGTCTTTGACAGTAGTCTTGGTTTAGGAGCTCTTGAAAGTGATCCTTCTACCTTATGTTGATGGTGGAGCAGTCTTTAAGGAGTGCTGTTCCATCCTTGGACCTCAGAAGGATGGGTCCTTGTGTCCTGTGTCCAAAGACAGCATTGGCTGTGCTGAAGAAACTATTCATGCAATGGCTATCAGCAAACTTTTAAATCTCTTTTGCTTTGTCCTCCCACCACTTGTTTTTCCCTCTCAAATTTCCTCTGGGTCTTAGATTGAATGTGGTAATAAACAGAGGAGAGTAATAGCAGAAGTGTTATGATGATTCAATATTTAGCATTTGTACAGCATATTAAAGATGAAAAAATGACAGTGTGTATTTGGGGAGAATGCTTTGCATTTTGAAAAGGATTGTTTCCATTGTTTATCTGCCAATTACCACTATCTTCATAGTACGGAGAATTTTACAAGTGTTATCCCTTCCTTTTCCCTCACGAGGAAGTGAATAGTGTAGTTCCTGCTAGTAGCTGACCATCTGTGCAATCCACTTTCCTTGCAAAATGAGAAAACAGATATGCCTGGTACTTAATTGTCCTAGAGGAGACATCAATGTGCCAAACAGGGGATGAGGACATACACTATGGTTTGCATAACTCCTTACTGTAGGAACAGATGGGGACTCGCAGAACATCCAAACTGCAGAGTTAACATGACCATAGTCAAGACAGTGTGAAACACATTCAGAAGTCAATTTAAGGACCAAAATGTGCCAATAAAAATTTGGAACAAAATTCTGCAATCATTTGCAGCCATGTGCAGCCCCACTGATTTTAAAAGGGTTACATAGGGGACAAGTGAGTGCAGACTGATATATTTCTAACACTTGGCACTTGAGCATTCCTTTTGTGCACTACAACATTTTCTTTGTTCTTTGACTGAATTAACTCAGGGAGGTAACCTTTGCCATTAAAGTGAGTCATGTAGCACAGAAACAGTACCTGCAAATAGTAACCATTTAAGGTACATAATATTAAAAAGGCATGTTCAAGCCTACCTTAAGCCTATGCAGGAGAAGAAAAAGAGGACAGTTTCTACCCATGAGTTACTAAAATCCATTTTTGTTATTAGTTGCTTGCTTCCACCTACACTTTCAGCCCACCTTGCAGCTCATTACATAATGGAAAACTTACCTGTTTCCACAACAAACTGGGTAAATATGTTTACATGCCTATGAAACTTTATATATGAAACATCTCCTATAAAAGACCATCAATAAGTGTGACAGCAGAATTTGACTTATACAGTTTATTAATCATAACTACAGATTAATTAATATTTCTCATTATATTGAGGTTCAATTAAATGCTTTCCATTTTGTGTGACAGGAAAGTAGTACAGAGGGGGAGGGGGGGGGCTTTAAAGTAGAAACAAAGAACTCACAACTATAAAATGTATAAATTGATTGTTCCAGAGAAATATGTTGCTATCAGGATTCAAAATGTTTTGTTCCCCCACCCCTTTCTAAGAAGAAAAGGAGAAAGAAGATACTGTCGTTGAAGTTTTATGAACGGGTTGGTCTTTACTGGGATATCTTTGTTGCCTGCTAAGAGTGAGTTATTCTGTGAGAAGCAAGAGCACTAAATGAAATGGGTGAGATTAATTCTGTTGTAACAGGCTCATAATTAGTTTCTGTTTACTTAATACAATCTTGGAGCCAGAGAATAAGTTAATTAGAACCATTTCCAAATAATGTCAGGTCCCAAACACTGCCTGAATATAAATATGCTGCTGCTGCAACTAAGGATGTTGCTTTATATTACTAGACTTGTTAGCTGAGCTCAAGCCAGAATCCTGGGGCCAAACTGTTCAAGCCCTCTTTCCATAGAAGGAAAGAAAGGACATGTGAATATCAGTCTGCTTGCTGATTTAGTCAAACAAATGGTGGTTTTAGTTTATATTTGACACTTTCAAAAAGCGAGGAAATTCTGGTACAAAACCAGTTCAGCTGTGTAATAACTACAAGCATTTTCCATGAGCCTTCATGCTTGATTCACGGGAGGAATGACAGTAGGAAACTGTGTAGAATTTTTGTGGTGAAGGAAGAAGTTGACTCAAGTGTCAGTGTAGGACTTACCACTAATGCACACTAGGTGTGTCTACACATAGATTTACTCCAGCCCAAATTTACACTGGTGTAAACTAATCTGGTGTAAGGGTTTTTGGGCAGGCATCTACACATGTGGAGATTAGGGAGAAAATGTGCACCCAGTTCCCTGCAGCCCTGCAATGGACCCCTGCTGCCACTCAAAGGAGCTCCAGGCTCTCCCTGGGTGCTAGCCAAGGGGCTGGCAGGGAGCACTGGGCCAGGAGACAGCTGTCATCTGGCCCCAGGAGGCTGCAGGAGCAGGGACAATGCCCCCTGCCCTAGTAGCAGGGAGACCATGGTCCTGGCTCCCTGATCAGGGGCACTGGGCTTGGGAAGATCTTTAGGGGTGGGGCACTTCCCAGCCCCTTGCCCCAATTCTCCCATGGGGCAGCTAGCAGTAGCTTGCTACTAACTGCCCCACAGGTGGATCAGGGCAGGGGGCTGGGACCTATCCAAACCCTGCAGCTCTTTCCAAGCCCCATCCCTTGATCACCTAAATTGGGGCATGGGGCTGGGACCTGCCCCTGCCCAGGACAGTTCCTTGTCAGCCCCGTTCTGTTCAGGGAAGTCTGCATGTGCATCCCAGAACTGAATGGGGACTGCCCAAAACAGGACCTGCCATCTCCAGGCTGCACATGCTTCCCTCTACAGCCTGGGACTGGCTGGGGACTGTCCCAGTCAGGAGCAGGTCCCAGCCAGCTCCAAGATGGGTAGAGAACTGTCCCCATGCAGAGAGCTCCCAGCCCCTGTTCCACAATTGCAATTGCAATCATGGAGTGGGGGCTGGAGAGATTGTTCCCAGCCTCTGCTCTGTGATTGTGAGCAGGGACTGGGAACAAGCTCCCCAGCCTGTTCCCCACCCAGCTCTGCACTCATGGAGCTAGGCAGGTAATAGCTGCCCTGCCCTCATCAGCAAGGAGGTCCCAGTGCTGGCATCAAGGTCACAGGGCTCAGGCTGGGAGACCCTTTCTGTCATAGATAAATGTCTCCCAAACTGTGCCTCATGAGTGTGGGGCTCAGATTGGGAGATAAGAGTCTTCCAGCCCCTTGCTGCCTGATTGCAATAACAGAGTGAGGGCTGGAAGGTAAAGATCTCCTAGCCCCTGGTCCTGACTGCAATCTGGGAGCAGAGGGCTTGGAGCTCCCTGCTCCCAGGCCAGGGGGACACGGTCTCCACCTGGGGGCCTGTGGAGGAGTCCACCTCAGCAGCAGGCAGCTCCCAGGGACAGGAGCTATCTCCCACCCTCTGGTGGACAGCTGACTGAAAGCAGATTTGGCTCCTGGTCAGTTATCTACATGAGTGCTATGGTGCCATTACTAAACCTGAGGAAATTTGCTACTTGCATTTGCAGGTAGAAAATTTACTTGGGATTAGGGAGGTCTACTGCGAAGTAAGCATGTGCATGTGAGATGCATGTGTTTACTTCGCAGTAAACTATGTTAATACAAAATTATGTCTAGTGTAGAAGTGGCCACACACCTCTTAAATATAAACACATTTCCTTCAGTAATATTTTTTTTATTTACTTTCATCTGAAGAATTTCAAGTACTATACAAATATTGTTAGGTTTCTCACCACTGCTGTGAGGGAAGTAATTATTGTTGTCCCTATATTGTAATGAGGAATAAGGAACAACAGCACCTTGCCTATAGCCATACAGACTATGGTTTTGAAAAGTGGCTCCTAATGGGGTTCAGTAGCCAAATCCTCCTGAATTTTAGGAATAGATTTGAGTATCTAATATCCTTTAGCTATGTGAAAATCCTGTCCCTAGGATTGAATCCACTGTGATTTAATGATAGTGGTTAATTTAGTCTCCTGGAATCTTGCCTATCAAAACAAGTTCCTAACCACTAGACTTGCTGCTGATGGCAATTAACTGAATCTTCTATCTAATGAGTACTGATAGACTGTCAGCTTTCAATTAGAACTATTATTTTATATATAAGTTTGTATTTATAACAACCCAAAAACTTAAGGACAAACCTTCCAGACTCCCTCCTACACCTTACCCACCCCCACCCCACAATATGTGCAAGCATTTAATCAGTTTAAAGCAGGTTAAAAGCCCTGGATTAAAACAAAACAAAAAACAACAATGCATGATTTTTTTCCCACCAGTCGCCAATCATATAGAGTTTGTTCTATGTATTACTGCAGGAGCCGTAAGTGGAAGATTATGGCACAGGTCAGAACTTAGACAGAGATAACATAAGATATAGTTTCAGTGATTCACAACCCACTGTAGCATAGAAGAAGCCTGGCAACTTCTACGCAGTCCCTACTCCAAGTTTAGTGACAGAAGATATCATTCTCTATTTCCTATTCAGTTTTTCAAGAAAGTATTCAATGGAATCCTTGAGTTTATGAACAAATCAAGTGTTTTATCAATTATTCAAAAATATTCTCAAATTGCTTCATACATATTTTTGGTCTGCAGATTGTTAATAATCAGTCCATTATGCATGTATGTAATTAAGACTTTCTAAATTAGTGATGCATGTCACACAGTACCATTTCTGCTCCAACTGGATCACTAATGTAGATAACCAACACAGCTTCAAATTATTTGATTATATAGATATGAGTACAGATTTGGTCAGTATGACCGTAACTGAAATCAATTCAGGTCCAAAACACTAGCCTCAAAATATTTAGTATACATTATACCTAGAAGAGGATATTTCTTGTTTAAAAATGGAGTGCAGAAATACTGACCTTTCAATGCATATTACATTTCCACCTCCTGCATGAATAAGACTAAGTTAACAAGACCTGCATAACAGTATTATTGAATGCAGTAAGAAAGACACTGTAGGAGTCAGTGAGAAATACTGGTATTATTAATGGGAATTAAAAATGACTCTGGTGTGGGTTTATAGAAAGAAATGTTATGAAATAGGAGTACACGTGACATGAATTTGGCATTTAAGCATTTGCAATGCCAGATTTGGTGGCTGAGTTTTGGACCTGAATAGCTCATAAGGAAATTGCTACAATATATACATGTTGAAAGTGTGTCACACAATTGTCAAGGGGCTGACTAGTCAGATAAGATCTCTAGTGCTACCAGCATCGCTGTTCAGACTTCAGACATAAGCTATAGATTTGGACAAGACAGATGACTGCTTGCATTTGACAAAGTTCAATTGATGAAGCTCAGCAGAGCCCTTCTATCACTCATATGACATCCCAAAAGGGTTCATCTAACTACTGGGAAGACTCCAACTAGGCAAACTGCAATATTAGGTGGACAATACTGTAATGGGCTATATTTGCGGCCAATTCATATTACTATCAATAGTCAGGAGTGTAAGAAATTTAACCTGAAAACCCATACACACTGAAGAGTTACCTTTACTGCTAAGTGTTACCATAGATCTATAAGAGTGTTGGGGAAGTCATCTGCATCACTGTCTGCCCCTCCTAGACAACTGTGATGGCTTGCTGCAGACATTAAACTAACAAACAATACCCCCCCCCACCCCCAGTTCTTTAAACTCATCATGATCCTGCACCGAACCCAGAGTATACCTAGAAGAGGCAGCGTGTTCATTGGACCCGGCTTGCCCAATGGCTGCATAAATCGGGCACTTTAGTGAGGCTTTCTGGTGCTTTTATCTAACAGATGATTGATTACGCTTGAGATAAAAGCACCAAAAAGCCCTGCTGAAGTGTCCAATTTATATAGACGCCACAGAGCCAAGTTAAAGTAACGCGCTGCTTCTTTCAGTAAAGCGCTTTTAAAAAAACAAACAACAAACACGTGCAAGCTGCCAGGTAAGTGATTTTACAAAATAAATAAAACACTACTACTTTTAACTTGAAAAGAAAAGGCAAAGTCATCCTTAATTCTACCAGCTCCCAAACTATGGCCAGAGTTGAGAGAAATAACCTGTACCCATTTCCTGCTGCAGGAAATTATTTTTCCCTTACCACTCGCTTCAGATTTCATGTCTTTTCCCTCACCTTCAGGGCACTATGCAGCATGGCTCTTTCTTGACTCTTCTCCGTTCTTTCACAGTGCCTGCCATGCATGAATAATTACTCTCTCTGTATCTGATTCAAAGCCCACCGGTGTCAAGAAATACCTTATCCTACATCAGTGAGTTTTGAGATTGGGCTGTTTCTGTTCTTCCTGCAATAACTTCTGCCAATGTCCATCCACCACATTAGAACCATGTTAAGTTCAAACAGAAGTATTGTCCACCCTGCTCCTCTCTGCCCCCACAGTAGCAGTCCTCCCAATGTGCCAGAAAGACGTGGGAGATTTATCCAGATTAAAATTGTGAAGTAGGTTTGTCTTCATTCATTTTATATTGCTTTTTCCTTTTCTTACTTCCTGTCCTTGTCCTACATATGTTTGTTTAGAAATTCTTCCTATCTGGCTGTGAATCATAAAATCATAGAATCATGAAAATTAGGGTTAAAAGAAACCTCAAGAAGGAATCCAGTCTGATCCTCTGCTCAAAGCAGGACCATCCAACTATATCTTCCCAGCCAAAGCTTTATGTATCTGGATCTTAAAAACCTTGACAGATGGAGATTTCACAGCCTCTCCGGGTATCTTGTTCCAATGCTGTACTATCCTCCTTGTGAGAATTTTTTTTTCTAATATCTACCCTACACTCGAGACCAGTACTCCATGTTCTGTCATCTGCCACCGCTGTGAACAGTCCAGCTCCATCCTCCTTGGAATCACCCTTTATGGTAGTTGAAGGCTGCTATTAAATCCCCCCTTTGTCTTCTCTTTTCCAGACTAAAGAAGCTCAGTTCCCTCAGTCTCTTCTCAGAAGTCATGTGCCCGCCCCCTAACCATTTTTGTTGCCATCTTCTGAACTCTCCAATATGTCCACATCCTTTCTGTCATGGGAGGTGGGGGGAGGGCACAGACACTCCAGATGTAGCCTCACCAGTGCTGAATAGAGGGGAATAAGCACTTCCCTTGTATTGCTAGCAACCCTCCTACTAATGCAGCCCACTATGCCATTAGCCTTTTTGTCAACAAGGGCACACTGTTGGCAACAGTCCATTTATCTAACCTGTACTTTCTTAGCTTCTAGTTGTGCTTTGGACTTCCAGCTTTTATCCCTGTATGTCCGAGCCATAAACTTATATGCCTCTCTAGTCATTTTTCAAAGTTTCCACTTGTAAGCTTCCTTTATGTATTTTAACTCACTGAAGAGTTATCCGCTAAGCCAAGCTGGTCTTCTGTTATACTTGCTGGTTTATCTGTGCATCAGGATAGTTTATTCCTGTGCCATCAGTAAGGTTTCTTTAAGATACAGCTGGCTCTTCTGAACTTCTTTCCCCATCAGACTGGCCTCCCAGAGGATACTACCCATTAGTTCCCTGAGTTGAAGTCTGCTTTTCTGAATTCCAGAGTGCTTAGTCTACTGCTCTCCTTCCTTTCTTTCCTCAGGATCCTAAATTCAATCATCTCATAGTAGCTACTGCCCAAGTTGCCATCCACTTTTACATTCCCCATTAGTTCTTGCTTGTGAGCAGGAGGTCCAGAAGAGGCCCCTAGTTGGCCTCTTCAACACTTGTACCAGGAAGTGTCCTGAAAAATCTCCAAAACATCCTGACTTGGCTGTGCACTGCTATATTGCCCTTCCAGCAGATGTCAGGGTGAGTGAAGTTCCCCATGAGAACCAGGGCCGGTGATCTGGGAACTTCTGCTGAAAGAAAGCCTCATCCACCGCATTCTCCTGGCCTGGTGGTCTATAGTGCACACCCACCACAACATAACCCTTGTTGCTCTGCTGTCCAAAGCTAACCCAGAGACTTTTAACAAGCCTATCTCCAGTTTCATACTAGAACTCAAAGCAATCATACAGTTGTTTTACATAAAATACACTCCTCCCCTTCTCCTCTACCTGTTCTTCCTAAACAGTTTATACACATCCATGACAACACTCCAGTCATGTGATTACTCCCACCAAGTCTCTGTTATTCTAATCATGCCATCGTTCCGTGAGAGTTACAACTTCCAATTCTTCCTGCTTGTTTCTCAGGCTCCATGCATGCATGCACATGCATCTGAGGTAACTTACTAATTACCCTGCTTTCTCAGGAAGAATGAAAAGACCTCCCCCATTGCCCCTCCAGGTCACTCACTTCCCCACTTACCTCATGGCTTTGGTATCTAAGCCATCACCATGCTAACGTTCTCTATATTCTTGAGTGACTCCCCTCAGCAAAATAGCTGACAAACTTCCAGACATTAATCAAATTATCTTCACTTCCTAAGGAAGAGAACCCTTACAGGAAATATACCTGCTTTAAATGAAAAAAAATGGGTTCCAAAGGAATATCTGCTGATACGTATATGAAGTTCATCAATTAAGATTCATTAAAGCAATTTGGCCCACACACATGATCAAGGAAGTGGAATTTTGTTATATTTAATAAATGAAGGGATGGATGGCAAAGCTGGAAATCTAATATTTTAAAATGTATTTTATCCAGGCATATGAGCATAACGTTTCTATTAAAAAATAATAGATCACTGTAAAATACTCAGTATCACCATTTATCCACTAATAAGGGCACTAGGAGTAGGCTACATCACTATGTTATGAAAATACCCACTGTAAAAATGTATTTTTGAGGTAATTTAAATAGTTGTCCTCAGGTAGAGACATTGTGTGAATTTTTATTGTAATCTAATGTTTCCTGCCATTTAAACTAGCATTTTATTGTGGTGACAGAACATATCTAAAATACAATACTGCTCATGGAGAGTTGTCATGCTGCAATTACTTAAAAACCATTCCCCCTAGAATTCCCAGGGACAAGTGGTGTAACAAGCAAGTTGGTATCTGGGGCAGACCTTGGGATAGGGGTGGGAGTGTGCAGCATGCAGTTTCAAGTGCAGAGAGGGCAGGGGGCACATGCATTCTATGCAGAGGGAGGATGGGGGCACAGGTTCTAAGTAGATAGGGACATGGGATGGGCAGGCAGGGGGGCAGACAGCAGTCTAAATGACCCCAGGAAACTTCTAAACAGTCCCAGCTAAGCTGTGGCTGCCGTAAACTCTTCCCACCCCAGCTCTTCTTCTTTTAAAGTTCCCAGCTTGGTAATGCTGTTGGGCCACAGACTTCATGGGGCTCATGGAGAATTTTGGCACTCTTCCTAACTTGGGACCCGAGAGGGATGCCACCCCTTGCCCACTCTTAATTACTCTGTCAGGGAAAAAGCCCTTGCTAACTTTCAGGTTGGAAAATTGCAACCTCTGCAACCTCAAAAGTATATGTAAAAACAGGAATTACTAGGACTGTGCAAAATTTCTCTTGAGAGTTTCCTTTTGAAGCTGTTTCAATGCATTTCAAGCTCAAAAAAGTGAAATTGAAATGAAACAAAAAGCATTGAAACAGCTTTGAAATGAAATGAGGGCACTTGAAGCATTTTGAAAGTTTCAAAACGTTTCCAAGCAGCCCAGTGGTGGAAGGCAGGGAAGACCCAGGACTGTGTTTTAAGCAGCTCCACAGCTCCATGTAGCTCAGCCCAATGGGGAGCGCAGCCCTGCCTCTACCCACCTCCTGCTGCTAGACTGTGCTCCATGGGGCTGTTCTCTGATTGGCTCTGCCAGTCCCATGGAGCTCAGCTTGGTGGTATGAGGTGGGCAGAGCTGGGGCTGTGCTCCACCTTCTGTCACTGGGCTGAGTTCTGAGCCACTCTGCAGTCCCATGGAGCTCTGCTCAATGATGGGAGGTGGAGTGCAGTGCCAGTTCTTCCTGCCTCCTGCCACCAGGGGAGGTGAACTCCATGGGGCTGGTGGAGCTGATCAGAGCTCAGTCTAGTGGCAGGAAGTGGAGCCACTCAGAGCTCAGCCTGGTGGTGGGAGGTGGGCAGAGTCAGCACTGCACTCCACCTCCCACTGCTATGCAGAGGCAGCCTCCTGTCATATGGTGTAGATCCAGGGGGCCACACCTCTAGGCAGAGTCTGGCATAGCCCTGCAGCCCTCCTGGGGGTGCAGGACCCTGGATCTGCACCCAGATGAAAGGAGGCTGCCCCTGCTGCCTGGAGCCAATGGCAGCATCCGTCCTCTCCCCAGTCCTGGCTACAGATTGCATCTAGCACCAGTCCCAGGTGGCAGTGGCAGCTTCTTGTCACCCGATGCAGATCCAGGGGCCCATACCCCTGGGAAGAGTCCAGCACAGCTCCCCGAGGGGTGCTAGACCCCAGATCTGCGTGCCGGGTGATAGGAGGCTGCCACTGCCAGCAAATTTTGCTTTCAAGACTTTGAGGTGCAGTTTCTCCGCGTGGTCTGGGACCCTGCCACTGCCAGCAAATTTTGCTTTCAAGACTTTGAGGTGCAGTTTCTGAGAAACCTCTATACCTATCTTCTTGAAACATGGCAGGCTTCACTCCCTCAGAAGGGGCTACCATCCCTGCAATTTGCATCTGAATCAGGAAAGAAATGCCAATGTTTTAGGCATTTTCATGATTCCCCATTGTAGGCTATGGGTGAAACATCAAAATGAGTCAAAACAGTGAAACAGTTTAAATGGAACAAAATGGGACAGTGATTTAAAATGAAACAAGGAAACAAAATACTGTCCCTTTGAAATGGCAAAATGGATGTTGAAATGAAATGATGGTGTTTTGCCCAGCCCTAGGAAGTACCTGAGACAGGTAGAATATGTGGGGTGTGATATGTTATATTGGAACAATTTCATGTTTGGTATAAATTTAGACAAGCTTTAGGGTATCACAGTACCCTTCCTTAGGTCTCATTTAGACTTTAATCTTTTGGAGTTTAACAACTATGTTAGGGATCAGAAAGGCGGGAGCATTTTAAACCTGAGCTGGCAGGCAGGCTGGTAGAGTTAAGATAAACCAGAAGATTCAGTGTAAACCTGTACCTCCAGATTTAACCCTCTCTTGTATTTGGATTGAATATATGGGAGACAGGCTCTAGGCCTTTAAAAGGCAGCCAATGCCCTGTGGCATGTGTCCAGTGCAAATTTTTGTTCTTAGGTGGGATTTCTGGGTGGGGGGAGGTGATGGAACTGAACTGAAAGTGGACTTGGAGGAATGAATCCCCTAAAGAGGCTAGGGAACAAGTATAGTAGGGAGTTGTAGATTCTCATGGAGCAGGAAGATAACCCTGTTTCCTTATTAGAGGGAAGTAATGGTTTGGAAATCAGCTATAGTGGGATTCAGGAGGGGTCTCCTATGGCAGTTCTTACCCAGGATGAAATTATTAGGGAAGGAATACTCGTTTGCACTGAATAAATTCAGTAGGTTACATCTGAGTTAACAAATGTGTTTCCTAATTAAACTACATCCCTTGCATTCTTGCACATTCTGGTCTCAACTTATCACCAACAATACACCTCCAACCCTTCTCTGTTTCCCCACTTCCCCTAGCACATGGTTGCTAAAGCTGATATGACAGAAGTCTCTGTGTTTATTGTGTTCTAAGAAAACTGATTTTACTTAATTTGTGAATTTAAAACATTTCCTTCATTCATTCTCATAATAAATAGTGAAAACTTTGCAAAAAGTAATATAGGAAATAACAACTATGCTTTTCATTAAGAACATGAAATTAACTTGATTACAGATATGGTATGACGGTCAACATTTTCCGAAGCGGGTGCCTCACTGAATTACATCTGTAGGCCCCAATACTGTGAATATTTATTCAAATGCTTAAATTTAAGTTTTTCCACTAGAAATAAAACTATTTAGGTCAGGGGTGGGCAAAATATGGCCTGTGGACCAGATCCAGCTTGCCAATTCATTTAATTTGCCCCACAGTCAAGTAGCATAAGCAGCAGCACTGCGGAGCAAACCCTGGTTAAACTACACTCTGCTGCCGGGTAGTATGGGTAGCAGCTCCAGCTCTGGCTCTGGCCTCTGCTGACACCATGAAAGGATGCTGGGTGGAAGGATCCCCACCCACCTGCCTGCTTGGCAACCTGGGAGATGGAATCTGGCCCACCCAGAGCCTGTGGGACCAGACTGCATCTCCCAGGTGCCATGAGAGATGCTGGGTGGAAGCAGCCTTACCCACCTGGTACCACATGACAGGTCCTGGGTGAGTCACACACAGGGCCTGGTCACTCCAGCTCCATCTGACATGTGGTGCCAGTGTCCTGTGACACCAGCAGAGCCCAGGCTTTGCCCATGGGGGGGATGGAGCCTGGCCATGCGCCTCCATGCTATCCCATCCCACCCCACCATGAGGGCTCCTGGGAGCTGAAGGGTCAGGGAGGTGATGCGGGTGTGTATGTGGATACGCATACCAGAAGCTCTGTGGGTGGGGTGGGATAGCATGGAGGCCCAAGGCCAAGCATCATCCCCCAACCCTGCATCTCCAAATGTGGCTGGCAGGTGCCAACTCTAGGTTCTGAGCTGAGGCAGGATGCGTTTGGGCATGCTACAGCCCCAGCCAATCTGTGGGGAGTGTGTGTGCATGTACATGCATGTATGTACATGTGTGTGCATGCATGTGTGTGGATGTTTGTGCATGAGGCCCTCAAAAGCTCATCAGAACTCATTAAGTGGCGCTTCAATCTAAATAATGGCCCACCCCTGACTTAGGTCATAGAATTATAGATTTTGTTTCCTTAAAATACACAGCCTGATTTTCAGAAGTGACAACTGATAGGCACTATGGAAATCAGGATGTGGGGGAATATCTTTTCACCAGAGCACCCCAAGGGATGACAAGGTCAAATGGTCACAAACTCCTCCATGACCATTTCAGTCTGGACATAAGGAAGAACTTCTTTACTGTTTGAACCCCCAAGGTTTGGAATAGACTGCCACCAGCCACAGCCAGTTCAAACACCTACATTGAACGGCTTTGAGAGACACCTGGATGTTTATCTTGTTGGGATCCTATGACCCCTGCTGACTTCCTGATCCTGGGGCAGGGGGCTGGATTCAATGATCTTCTGAGGTCCCTTCCAGCGTAATGTCTATGAAATCAATATTGTAATAATAAGAATGTTGGTGTACACATAAACACACACACACACACACACACATATATATACACACATACATGCATATACATGTATACGTGTATATACCAAAGTAGTAAAACAGTGGACGGATCTACACGTGCTATTAAGGTGATGCAATAAGCTTATCATGCTGGATTTTATTGCTTGCTAGCACTGCACTTACACATGTGCCTGAGACTTCAGCACATTGAACTGGGTCAGAGGAGCCCTGGTTGGTAGGGCAGTCCAAAATCAGCCTGTCAGCCTGGGGCTGCTCTGATTCAGCTCAACATGCTACAGAGGGATTCACTGGGGCATGAGGATGCTCCAGTGAGGGGCTAGCTGGCAGGCAGCACCCACACTGAAGCACCCTTGTGCTCCAGTCAGTCACGTCTGTGTCTATACATGCAGTTCTGTGAAATAAAAATCTCCATAGTGGGATAGTAATTGTATTTACAAGTACTATCCTGCTGACGAGCTAAATAGTTTACTGTAGCCTAAGAGGGCTGCATGTGTAGATGAGAGAGATTTACTGCAGAGCTAATTAGTCTATTTCACAGTAAATGTTTCATGTAGATGTGACCAGTAATTACTAGAGTACTTGGAGTACAGGCAAGAATGTATCTATTTTTTACTCAACTCTGAGTCTTTTTACTCAAGACTCTTTCTTTTAATGTCTGCTTAACAACTGCAGAAAATTACTTTACAGCAGATATACCTGTAACCCTTCTGCTAGGCACCAGCTAACAGGAAGAAGGATGAGGTTCACATTTCAGGGTACCCCATAAATTATACCAGTGGCTCAAGCCCCCACCCAGAAATCTGGAAACAGTAAATTTGCTGGGGAATCCTGTATAAAAAAAACCCCTGCTCCTCGCAAGCAGTGTAAACACAAAACCCCAAATTTATTACAGGGAATAAAAACAACACAAAAGAAAACACTAAATATCTTTTTAAAAGACAGTCTGGGACTTGGGGCTCCACAACGGGTAGTTCCAGGGGCCTGCACCCCTATACCTGCCCTTCAGCCTTGGGCTGGAGAGGGGGGCCCACAGTGGAGAATCCTGTGAGCTATTCCTTGGGCTTACTGCATCACGGGATACTGCTTGAGAGCATGTGTCCTTCTTTCCTGCAAGGGGCTCTGTTACTGCTGGAGAAGTGGAAGTGTGTTAATCTTTCCTCTCACAGAGTATGTGTGTGTGATGGTGGCTCCAGCCAGCATGCATGCACCCCAAAACTTTTGGGCTGGACTATATGGCCTGCTGAAATACAAACCACAGGACAAACGCAAAAAGGAGCCATGTTGATTACTGGCTACAGCTAGTCCAACCACATAGCTTGGCTAGAGCAAAGGACCATCAAAAGAAATGAAGGGGAAAAGCCGGGCCTACCGTTTAGGCCTGGGCTGCAGTTAATTTGGGTTACACAGCTCCAATGGGAACAGAAAGTTGCAAGCCTCAACCCTGGCCCAAACCTGCCAGGATTAGAAACTCCTAGATTTCAACCCTATTTAAAACTGCCAGGCCTAATTCCTAGCCAGCAAATCCAAAGAACCAATATCCTCCTCCCCAGTATTAATCCCTTAAAACCTCAGAAAAGGGGGAAGGAAAGGAGAGAGGAAGTTCCCAGACACTGGGTCATTTCTCCCTCTCTCTCTCTCTCCTCTACCCCAGTTTCCCCTTTCACTATCTGCAAATGTTTTCTCCCTTGGAGGAGACTTTACTCTTCAGCAGCCCCTAGCAGCTTCTCCTTCCTAAACGCCTTCATTGAATACCTTCAAGATGAAACTGGATGCTTATGTTGCTGGGATCCTGTGACCCCAGCTGACTTCCTGCCCTTTGGGCGGGGGGCTGGACTCGATGATCTTCCGAGGTCCCTTCCAGCCCTGATGTCTATGAAATCTATGAAACAGCCTAGCTCACCTTATATCCCTCTTCATGACATCGTCCTGGCTTTGTCCAGTCAAGGAGTGCCACACACCATTTTTTTCTTAACCAATCCACCTGAAAAGTCTTTGCTCCCCCTGGCACTGCTAGAGGCTTTTACATATTTTTTTGTGCACATACAAGGCCCCAGTTTTCCATATGCAGAGCACATGGCCAGAATAGGGGCCATCTTGCCCACATTAAACCACCTCTGCCCCCCTGACCCCACACACACATGAACCACAATGCATAACAACCAGAAGTACACTCTTTGCACAAGCCAAGTACATGTAGGTATATACCAAAGAAAAAACTTAGATATAGTTTCATTCTCTTAAACCTGTGCTATTGAAAAAGCACAGTTTTAAAGAGAATGAAACCATATCTAAGTTTGAATTCACTTTATGTGAATATTTTATTTAAATATTGAATTTGTTACTTTAAGTGGAATAAAATTAGTATTAGAAATGTACAATACCTGTTTAAGTAATCACTCAAAGTGAACGGCAATTAATGAAGGGGATGCAAAATACAACAAAGATGAGAAGCATAATGACAGCATTATAGCACTTTTGAGCATGTTATATTTGCTGAGTTCTCTAAAGTCAACAGTATACTATCTTCTCTGACTGGCACATAAACAGAACCAAGTATAAAGATGTGCCTTAGATAAGAATGCTCAGTACTTGCAATTAGTTACTGCTACTTCCTTATATTAAAACAGCTGTCCAGATTAAAATCATACCTTCATCTCCAAAAAGTGTATTGCTAGATAAAGACTGATTATATTACTGTATCTTAAAATGACATATTTTGGAAGTACGCAGGAATAAATTACCTTTTCCCAAATAGTTGTTACCAAATTAATAAACATTAGGAACATAATTTCCCATTTAATTTTCAAAAGTGACTAATTCTGGGTGTGCAACCTTAACTTAGCTCAAAATTATTATTACTCATAACATCTCTGCTTTGTAACAAAGCAATCATTATATTAGGAGACTGAATATGTATATATTGAGCAGACTTTACACTAATTTTGTCCTGATTAAGCAGCAGTAACTCCACTTCTATGCCGTTTCAGATAATTCAGTGAGAGCTTCCCAATGCAAAAGCCTCCCCAGTAAGAGGCCCAGTCTTGGGAAAAATGAACATGCATTTTTTTGTGAAGTCTTGTGTTGCTTCAACTCCCAATACCTTTAGGATTGAGAGACTTCAACACCTTGCAGATAGCTATAGAGAGCCAACAAGGTTGGTTCCCAAATATGTCTGATTAAGGGGATTTATTATATATTGTTATAGAGCATGCGGGGTGCTTTAAAGAATAAGAAAGTCTAATAAGAAATTCATTAAGAGATGGAGGACCCAACATTGTTTTAATCTGTTTGTCAGATATTAAGCCTTGAAATCTATGATTAAGTATATCAGTAGAAACAGCTTATTCCTTTTCAAATGGTGAGCATCTGCAGTCATCATCGACTCTATTGGGATGCAGGGGTTCTCAAAAATTTATTTTTCTGATCCCTTTTTTGTTTTAAGGACCACAATGTTAGATTAGCAGACTAACCTTAGGCACGGTTTGAAAATTCTAGCCTAAATGTTTGCTTTCACTACCCTGAGACCTAGAAATAGTACATACTCTGGGAGCATGTCCACCAGACAAACTCTAGACCGTAATAATTCTACTCCTACAACACAAAGTTCAGAAATAACATTTCATTTCTATTTCTGATGCCAAATGGCAACTATGAAGTGATGCCAATTTGAATTCTGCTTACATTAAGCACTCACTGGGTTTGAATAAAGTAGGCCTGTCCCACTTCTTAGGCATCCAAGGACTACAGGCAACATGGGTGACAGACCTTGGAACTGCACACCTTGGCAGCTGGCTCCCCTCCAAGCCCCCTGCTATGCTTACAGCCTAGGTTGCACCTTATCACATGAGGAAACAGCAGAGAGTGTCCCTTCCTCAAGGCCCCCCACTTCATGTGCAGTCCAGCTCTCCCCCTGCCATGCACACAGGTCACCTTCACCACCCTGCCCTTCTTGGCCATATGTAGCACAGAGAAAGTCTTCCATGAATGCAGAAAACCTTGTTCCTCCCACACCTTGTAGGCAGCATTCCCCCTGGTCATGCACATCACCTAGGTGCAGCATGGGCACCATGGTCCCCTCCTGCCTCCACCATGGTGATGAAGAAGGGGGAGCCTGAAGACCCAGGCCACAACTGCCACAAAAGCAATGGATGTAGTGGTACCTAGGTAGGAGCCCACATGATTCATTTTAACCCATTCTAGGCTGCCCGCAGTCCACTGGCTGCTAGTTGGACAGTCATGGTATAGGGAATAGCCAGAATCATTTTGCACATTGCAGGATACTCTCTCTCTTGAAAAGGAAGCTTTGGGGGAAAAAAAATCAACAAAACTTTGCCATTGTCAGGAAGAATCTAAAACCCAGATGTATATCTTTTAAAAACGAGGAAAATATGCTGACCTCCATTATTTTAGAAGCCTTTCACTCCATGAGTGCACAAACATTTGCCAGGAATATCTGTAGGGCAGCAATTTCTGCATCTGAAATTTTGAGGTGATGCTGTTACTTGTGACGGTCTCCCACAGGGAAGGAGACAAAAAGGTTTTAAGTTATGAAATATACCACTGAGTCATTCCATTAAAAAAAAAACAAAAAACCCCAACCCCCCACATAATGGATACTTGTGGTGTGTTGAGGCTACAGTGCAGAAGAGTTTGCCCTGATATTGTTGCTTGCTTCTGAGGGGGGGAAATTGTATTAATTATAAATTAAGTGAAGCAGATTTTTTTTCTTAGTATTAATAAATGTTGCAACAATTAGGTTCTCCCCCTCCCCCCTCCATGGTAACTTATAAGATGCAATGCATGCATTTTCTTGTATATGGGTTTTTGTTTCCTTGCTTCTTTTTCCCTTGCAACTGTCATCTCAATTGTGAAGTGCATCAGAGCTTATCTGTTCTTAACACAAGTAGAAAACTCTGATGCAGCTGCTGTAATAGTGCTGTATATAACAAACTATGATCAGATCAGGGGTCTTAAATTGGGATCATGTACTGCCGAAGCACAAAAGTCGGTAATACAATATAAACATTAGCCTGCATGAATTGTTTCCAATGATTTTTTTCCTTCAGTGTTATGCATTATCCACAGCCTAAAGTTGAGCAAAAAGTTAATGGATTTTGCCAGACTGGATGCATACAAAATAAAGGCATTCAATAGGCTCCTTTATTTCTTAAAATAACCCCAAATGCTAATGAAAGAAGAGTGGGCACTTATGGAGCTGCATTTCATCCAAACAGAATACTTAGAATTGCTGAGAATCAGAATAGAAATATAAAGAGACTTTTTATTATTTTCAATTGAAGGTAAATAGACTCTGTGGACCAAATTTAGACCTGGTATATGAGCGTGTGTCAGATAATAATTCATTTCACTACAAAAGAGCATTGTACCATCTTATACCAGGAAATAAGTTAGGGTTGGCCTCAGGCTAGCTCTTATAAATCACTAAGAAAGTCTGGTTTATTGAGTGTATCAGACTTCCATTAAACCAAATTAATACTCATAAAGGTATTTCATATTGTCAGTCAAGATGTCATCCTTCATTCATCTTATACAGGATTATTTTAGTTGAGTAGTACTTATTCTTTTGTGTTTTGAGTCTATTTATCTCTGTCTATGGGTTGTTGAAGATGAAATAGGACAAAGTGCAATTTCTTGGATATCTCTAATAAAACGGCAATGACTAGTCTTAAAAACAATAATTCTCTCTTAACCAACTACCATCAACAGCAACAAAAAAGATATGATTTTATAGTCTGTCTCTAATACACCTTGAAAGGAAAATGAGAATGGACAATCCTAATGAATTACTTTGTACAAAATGTCAGATCCCCAGGAATTGTCTGCAGGATAATATATTAATACGTTAGAAAATTTTCTAGCATGGTATAAAAAGAATTATTAAAGTGATCTTAAGATCATTGATGCTGAATGCCAGTACTCTTTAAATCATCATGTTACACACTGATATAAAATGAAGGCCTCACATGAAATGTTTAGCACCTCACTGACAATCTGACTAGGGAAATACCAATACATTTTAAACAGTATCTACAGTCAACAACTGGGAATAAAGCAATGTTATCCTTTGACATAGATTAATTTTCTAATTTTAATGCTCAACACTGTATCTTAGAACATACCTGTTTTAAAGTTTTGATAGAAAAGAAGTTTCAAACTTCAACCCCGCCTTTCAAAGTATACCTGCTCACTGCATTTATAATTTCCGCATGACAAAAAATAGATTCTACTGTAAATAAAATTACTTTAATATGAATATTTATAGATTCTACAGTTGAAATTACAAATATCCACATGTGAATTGATTCAGTACCTAAAAACAAGTTGTTTTAGGCTTTCTATGTACAAACTGTCCTTATTCTTTTCAGTGGGATATTAAAACTTAAAACTAAGGATATTTTAAATACCCAGACTTTTAAATAACTTTAGTGTTAATTACATTTATAATGCATGACACAGAGGGAAGATATGGCCCAATGGTATTGCTCTGTAAAGTAATTAAAGGTCTACAAAAGGGCTAAAATCTTCAGTTCCTACACAAAAGACTTACTTTTCCACCAGAGCAGTTAGATTTAGGTTTTCTTCATTTAAGTAATATAGTATAGTAGAATTATTTATATCAGGCTCTTGAAATACTTTACTAATTGTGGTGCAAATAATGTGCTAATCACACCTTAATTAGTAACCATGCTATATGTTCAGCTGATTTATGACACCATAGGCTAAGTACAGACATTCAAGAAGCCAGAGGTGCAATTGCTCAAAACGATATGGGTTTCTGTAAGCACCCTAGTTTACATTGGGAACAAACGGAACAGAAGTTCACTGTTTAGTGGCAGGGGCATGAGACTGCCTGTAGTGGCTGAGGCCAGCAATGTGGGGTCCTTAAGCCCACCTTCTAGTGTGACCTGCAGCCTTCCAAGGCTGCTGGGAATTGCCAAGCACTGCTGAGTCAGTGACAGGCATCTCCAGCCTGGTCTGCTCCCCATCACTGCATCCACTCACAGGAGGCATGGAAGTCTCTAGGTGGGTTTGCAGAAGCCCATCGAGAGACTCCCATACCCGCCACGAGTGGGCACAGTAAACAGGAAGCCACACAAGCTGGAGATGCCTGTCACACTACCAACATGTTGTACATACACAGCTCTGCAGCTGCCACCCCTGCAAAGATGAGGAAGTGGGGCATTCACTTTATTCTTGCTTCAAAACAGAGGTGCTGCCTTAGCCAGCAAGGAAACAAGGAGGGAGAAAGGGAGCAGCCAGATCCACACTGGGGAGACAGGGGGAGAGGGAAAAAAAATACCCCAAGCAGTGACTGATGCAAACCTGCCATCCTAAGCTTAAACATCTACACACATGCAAACACACACCCTGGCCTCACCCTTTGCACTGTGTGAGGCCAGGGTATGTGTGCGCGTGCATGTGTGGTGTGGACAAGCGCAGAGGCAAAGAACAGCAAAAAGCCACTTGATCTGGGCTGGGCTAGGCTGGGATATAGCTGTTGTGGGAGGCAGGGGGGCACAGCTCCCCAGTGCTGAAGGAGCAGAGAGGGTGGAAGGTATTATTATGATGGAGTCAGGAGGCGAAAATAGAATTAAAACTATTTTTAACCCCCCCCGCCAAAAACAAAACAAAACAAAACAAAACAAAACCCAAAGCCCAGTATGGTCCTGCCACCTGGTGGCAATGTCTCATAAAAAAAAAAAACCCAAACATTTTATAGAAGAGTAAGGCTGGAAGGGACCGTGAAAGTTCATCTAGTCCAACAAGAAACTGAAGCTGCAACATTGGTGTTATTAGCAGTGCAGGCTAACCAACTGAACTAAACAGTCATCTCCATCTTCTCATGGTGGCCAGCACCTCTCACATCCCAAAGTGCATTTACTGAGAAGCAAAGATGACAGGGAATCATAGAATCATAGCATCATAGAAAGTTAGGGTTGGAAGGAACCTCATTAGGTCATCTAGTCCATCCCAAGGCAGGACCAACCCCAACTAGATTATCCCAGCTAAGGCTCTGTCTAACTGGGTTTTGAAAACCTCCAAGGATGGAGCATCCACCACCTCTCTAGGTAACCTGTGCCAGTGTTTTACTACCCTCCTAGTGAGAAAATTCTTCCTAACATCTAACTTTAGTTTCCCTTGCTGTAACTTGGGACAGTTGCTCCTTGTTCTGTCATCACTAAGAAGAGTCTAGCTCCACCCTCTTTCAAACCCCTCTTCAGTTAGTTGAAGGCTGCTATTAAGTCCCTCCTCATTCTTCCTTTCTCTAGACTTAATAAGCCCATTTCCCTCATTCCTTCCTTATAAGTCATGTCCCTCAGCTCCCTCACCATTTTTGTTGCCCTCTGTTGAACTCTCTCCAATCTGTCCACAACCTTTCTGTAGTGGGGGCCCAAAAACTGAACACATTATTCCAGATGTGGCCTCACTAGTGCTGAAAAGAGGGGAATAATCACTTCCCTTCACCTACTGGACACACCTACCAATGCAGTACAGTATGCTGCTAGCTTTTTTTGGCAACAAGGGCACACTGCCATCTCATATTCAGCTTATTGTCCACTGTAACCCCCAGGTCCTTTTCTGCACAGCTGCTGCCCAGCCTGTACTGTGGATCCAGAATGGTAACCCCAGGCTGCTAGAGTAAAAGTGGCCAGAAATAAGCTGGGTTCAAGCAGGCACACATCCAAGAACTTGAATGCATTACAGGTATGCACCCCAGGGCAGCCTACACAAGCCTAGGGCTGCTTCTGCTGGCTCAGTGTGCTGTGGAGGGCAAGCTGGTACATGAGGATGCTTTAGCATGGGGCTAACCAGCAGGAGTAAAAAAACTCCACAGCAGCATAGTACTTGTATTTATAAGTACTACCCTGCTATGTGTCATGACCCAAAAGGCATGATTTTGTGTGTGCTTCAGCACCAGAATTATCCCCGCCAAGTTGCAGCTTCATTGCACGGGAGAGTTTCCTGTTGCAGAGGAAAACCCCGGTGCTGGGATGAGTTTCCCACCTTTTCTGCAGCTTCTTTTGCAGAGTGCATTGCTCGAGTTGCAAGAGGAATGCATGGTGCAAAAGAGTTCCCGCCACCGGTATGTAAATTTGTTCCCCGTGATTGGCTAGTGTTAAATTATTCACACGTGGCGGCTAACGATTGGCCTGTTAGCCGTATAAGGGGCTTGAGCGGTTTCCGCCCAAGCCAAAGAGGACTCCACATCCATCTCGTGGGGACTCTGGGTACACGGCAGGGTAATAGAAACCCTGTGTGAGATCCAGAGGCGCTTGGCGACCTGATCCACCGCCCACCTCTTCCCGTCTTCGAGCGTGACTTTTATAAGACGTATCTACGATTTCCATTTTGGTGGCTCGTTCACCCAGAGCATCCGGAGCTCTGTTCCGTGGAGCCTAGCAACCTCCATGAGACCGTCTGTGTTGTTTGTCTGTAACCGCAACTCAAGCAAGTTTTCCAGCCTACACCACTGCCATCTCGGTGTAAGTAAACAATCTTTAAAACTACCGATACGCGTTTGTGCCTAATTCCAGCTCGACGGCCTTCCCTCTCCGACCCGGCGTGCCCGGGCTGCTGGCCACAGCCCGCGTGCAGAGCGGAAAAGGGCTCGGGTTGCTCCCGGCCCGCACACTATGGAGTAAATTAGTTTACTCCAGCTTAATAGTGGCACATATGTAAGTGTGCAATGTTTGCTGCACAGCTAATCAGTCTACTGCATAGCAAATCTCTCATACACATGAGCCCTGTCATTCAGAGTTAGAAACCTTATGCACGTGGAATAAAACTTCATAGACTGACAACTGACAAGAACTGAACAAAAATCCTGAAAATCTTCCAGCTTACACATTTGCAGAGGAAAGAATATTCAAGTCTCAGATAAGGTGCTTAACTGAAACCTGGGAGACATGGACTCACTTGTTGGCTTTTTATGCAATTTTGGGCTTTACTGTCTGCTCTCCACTTGTAGAATGCAGATAAGGCCAAGACAAAGTGGAATTTAAGTTCTTAATTAATTTAGGGGCTTATAAATATCTACCCCCTCCAGTGTTAAAACTCTCTGGTCTTGGTCTTTATTGTAAGTTCATTATACAGTAGTAAATCTTTGGGAGTGTGCCTAAATGGGATTGAACACAATGGAACTCCGGTCTCAGGTGAGGCCTGAAGTATGTCTAGTATCAAATAAACTCAAAATTAGTTTGAGGGAGGAGTCACTTAGTTAATGTCATTATATTTTTGCTTTTTATTCTTTACACTGATTTTCCAAACCAAATGACAACACAATTCATATTAATTACTGTTTACAGTTTGATTCTTTCTTTAGCAATATACGGGTGTTCTACTATATGTTTTTCAAGTACATCAGCAAATTCAAGTGGAGACATCTACTTGGTAAATTATTAAAGAAAAATACTTACATGTTGCCAATTTCCAGGCTTAGCTTTCAATTTTGTTGAGGAAAATTACATTGCAGATTAAATATATCAAATAGTTGAGGACTACTCTAAGACATCTCGTGTCATTTGAATAGAGCTGAATATTAACCCATTTGCAAGCAACATTTTAGTAACTTATAAAAATAAAGGAGCATAGGGGCCAGACCAGCAACCTTGAGCTAGCACACAGAAAATCCAAATTCAGGATTCATTCTTCTGTCTCATTTCCCAGACCAAGAAGAGCTGGGAACGGTTTAGAAGGAATATAAGCCTCAATGAGGAAGAGATAGAATGAAAATTGTCCTCACACTTGAGTAATAACCGATATACAGAAGTGGCCTTGAGTAGCTTGATACTATGCCAAAACTAGCCCTGAATAAACAGATAGATGCATTTGGGAGCAATAGATAGGAAAGAATACCCTTTGACTTCCACTCCTTTCCCCTATCCTCCACAAAAAACAAAAAACAAAAAAACCTTTTGTATGGAACTTTGGCATTTCAATAATTTTGTCCGTGTATAAAGGTGCATTTATTCTATAGCGAGAAGACAACATTCCACATCCAGGTGGAGGAGAGGGACTGAAAAACATAACAAAAGTCTTTATACAGCAGATATAAGTTCTGTTAAAATCTTCAGTGAGATCTAGAAGTTACATAAAAGAAACCTGCACTTCAGCCACAGTACAGCAGAGAACAATAATTAAAATTCCCATCTCCTGTGACAATGTTGATACAGTTGAGAATTTTAATCAAAACCCTGCCTAGGAAGACAGTATGGAAAACTTTAAAAAAATGTTGACATGTGGAATGTAAGTCCTATTTTTTTTAAATGGTGTAGGAACCTAAAGATGTGGGATTTAGGTAGCCAAGTGCCTAAATCTAGAAAATTAGATTTAGGGTCCTAAATATTTAAGTTATTTTAAAAACATACTCCTCCATTTAGTCCCCGTAAAAATTTACAGCTAAATGCATGCAGTCTTCAGCTTGTAACATACACGTATCAGAAGATAAAACCAATGTCATTTCATTGCTAGTTGCTCTCCAGCAAGAAAGAAGAGAGTCCAACAGAATCAAAAAGAAAAAGAATCTATTAATGCTTGAAAACAGCACAATAATTAGGACAATGGTAAACATATAGCACAGCGGTGCTCAATCTCTGGCCTGCAGGCCAAATAACACCTATACAGTCACCACATCTGGCCTGTGAAGCTCCCCACGTATGGATATTTGATTGCGCAGGAAAGGAGCTCTATTCATTAATATAGCCACCCTCCCCCCTGCCAAATTCCCAAGTCACAAGCTCCATGTGTCCAGTGAGAGCCAAGCCACTCCCTTTTCCCCTGTGGGGCTGGGTTAGGCCTTGGTCATGCCTCCTGCCACCCCCCCCCCACCATGAGACTGGACTATAGCCCCTTTTTCCTCCATCAGGCTGGTTTGGGGAGGGGCCACTCCCTCTCCCTCCTGCTAGCCAGGCCACACTCCCTTTCTCCCCACAGTCCCAGGTTGGGACTGGGCCATGCCTCTTTTTCCTGTTGGAGCCTGACCATGTATAGCTACAAGGGGTCTCTAGGACCCCCAGACTCCCATTGTATTCCACTCCCAAGAGGAGAGTGAGAATGGCTGGCTATCATAACCAGCTGTAGAAAGCTGTTAAAAATGAACCTGACTCTGGTGCTCTGACTCTGGGGACAATGGGAAGAGATGCTTTTCTTGTGGCAGTGATAGCAGTTAAAAGCGCTGCCAGTACCATTTCAAGAACAGCAGGACTGTCTGTCACTGTTGCTGCTGCCCGAGGACCGTCAAGAACAGCCCTTATTCACCTGCAGAGGTGGCAGGGATGAGGAAAGCATGCCCTGTCACCCCTGCAAATTGCTAGGGGCTGTTTCTCCCCTGAAGCTGCTTTCAGCTGAGGCTCATGCAGCTTCGCCACAGCAAAAATCTCTAAGTAAATGATGATTGTAGTTTCTCATCGCTCTCTTTGCATGAGAGATGGGAACAGGTTCAGTGCCTTGAATGCCACCAGCACACTTTCTGCAGTTCTTTGCCAGCACGAGTTCAAATAAAGCTCACAGTCTCAGTCACAATTAAAGCAATACCTTGTATTCTTTAGTTATGTTACCAGTATTTTTTTCACTGATACTTTCAAAACAAACTTTTCTTTCCTTTTTTAACAGAAGCAAATATTACAATGGATTTGGATAATACCTGCGATTGAGAAATATTTCATTTATTTATTTTTGTATTGCTTTATCCCCACCAATCAAGGGTTTAGGTCAAAATAGTGTCAGTTTTCTGAAGCTGTAATTTGCATTACAATTAGCCATGCATGTCTCAGAGACTATGGACAACTAGTTAAAAAAATAGGAGTACAGGATACCCACTTTAAAGTACAAAACACCAAACTGCCATCAAGCTAAATATAGCTTTAAAATAAGTCTGAGGGAAAAAAAGCATATAAAATTAGAAAGTATAATGATTCTTTAAAAAAAAAAAGTCACATAATGTTTTATTAAAATACATATTTAATACCAAATTGCCCAAGACAAATTCACTGTTCTTCTAAGCAGTTGTATCTTATGAAAATCAGGGGGAGTTGGGCTATATTAGGGTTTGACCCAAGTGTGTGTGTGTGTGTGTGTGTGTGTGTGTGTGTGTGTGTGTGTGTGTGCGCCCCCTCCACAGTCTCTCCCATCAATAGGAGGCTGATTTTACTGATATTACTACTTTCAAAAAGGCCATATATCACACTAGCTGGTTCAGAGAAATAGAAGCTGTTGTTTGAAGTGAATAAGAGCTGATGAGCTTTGTAAATGTTAGAAGGTTCATTTTAATGTCTGCCCTGAAACTGTTTCAGTATTGATAACCTCACACATGGAAAGCCATGAGTTGGACCAAAAAACCATGGTACTAGTTCAAAAATGATGACACATTCTCTGGGTTGTTTTTTTATTTACTTTCTGAATTTTGAGTCTTTTAGGTTATCATGTTCAAGATTGTTTTTTCTCTGCAAGTAGGAAGACATGCCCTTTTCTTGTGTTAATGAAAGTGAAGATTCTTATATAACTACAGAAGCCCAGGAGCTGGGTCTTTAAAGAAAAATTGTAAATGGCTTTTCATAACAATAAGCCTACAGGTAATGTTTTACAAGTTAGGGAAGTAGAAACGATTTGAGGATTTTCATAATGTTCAAGTGTACTAGGCATTAGGGCTGTGCGAAATTTCGCAGAGTGTTTCGTTTCGAAGCTGTTTCAATGCATTTCAAGCTTAAAAGAGTGAAATCAAAATGAAACAAAAAGCATCAAAACAGCTTTGAAATGAGGGCACTCAAAACGTTTCAAGTTTCAAAGCAGTCTAGGGGTGGGAAGCAGGGGAGAGCCAGGGCTGTGCTCTGAGTGGCTCCACAGCCTCATGTAGCTCAGTCCAGCAGGGAGTGCAGCCCTGGCTCTTCCTGCCTCCCACCACTGGGCTGTGCTCTGATTAGCTCTGCCAGCCCCATGAAGCTCAGCCCAGCAGCAGGAGATGAGTAGAGCCAGGGCTGCGTGTCACCACCTGCCACTGGCAGTCCCAAGTGACAGCGGCAGCTTCCTGTCATCTGGCACAGATCCAAGGGCCTGCACCCCTGGGGAGGAGTCCAGAATGGCCTCTCAGCCCTCCTGGGGGTTCAAGCCCCTGCATCTGCTGCCAGATGACAGGAGGCTGCTGCTTCTGGCAAATTTTGCTTTCAAGACTTTGAGGTGCAGTTTTCAAGAAACTTCTGCACCTATCACCTTGAAACTTGGCAGACTTCATGCCCTCAGATGGGGCTACCATCACTGTAATTTGCATCTGAATCAGGGAGGCAATGACAATGTTTTAGGCATTTTCATGATTCTTCATTATAGCCTATGGGCAAAAATGTCAAAACGAGTTGAAACAGCGAAACAGTTTTGATAAAATGAAACAGGACAGTGCTTCAAAATGAAACAAAATGATGAAACAAAACACTGTCCCTTTAAAATGGTGAAACAGATGTTGAAACTAAACAACGGTGTTTCATACAGCTCTACTAGGCATCCCCATCAGTTGCAATGTTTGTCATGTAATACAGTTTATTGAACATTCTTAAAACAGTAAGCCAGGGGTTTTCAAACTTTTTTAGTCAGTGTACCTCCAGCAGCCTGTTAAGAAATGGAGAGTCCCCCGGTGGCTGGTTGATGGGTGGGGGGAGTGGGGAGGTGTCCCTTATTACGCCTCAGCTCTGTGTTCTTGGGCAACCCTGGCACAGGATGCAGTCTGTCTGACTCACAAAGGACTCACCCCCCCTCCCTCCCCTCCTCTACCTAAATGAAACTGATTAAGATGCAGTGAGAGACGCACCTAAGACCCTCACCAGATAAGGGTGACAAGAGTGAATCAACTGCCCTAGGTCTCATTTACATCCGAGATGGAACCAGATGACCATTCATTTACATGAGAGATGGAAAACAGAAAGCCTGAAGCAGAGACTGCAGTGAATTCTGGGACCAGAGAAGCAGGAGAGTGCTGCATGTTGGGGAATCTGTGCTTCAAATGTTAATCAACCCATGTTCACACACACCTACCTCAGCATTTATCAGACCAGTTCTAATCTGGATTTGCTAAGGACTTTTCCCCCCCCAGACACACACACACAGCTCTAAGTTTAATAGGCATCTCGGGCCGTACATTCCCCGGTCCCACTATGGGAGGCCTATTTAAACTTGATTGACTAAAACTCGGTTGCCGGGTTAGGGAATGCTGAGGCAAGAGACCGAGTCAGAGGGGGTATGGGCAACATTGGAACAATGGTTAAGGGTTCATCACAGCATCCAGCCTGCTGGAGCCCTAATCCCATGTGTTGTCATATCTTTCCTGAGACGACTGGTGGAAGTCCTCTCCACAAAAGGTTATGAGCACCCCAATAATTGTCTTAAGTCTGTTAAAAGACTATAGTAAGATCTGGAAAAGTCATGCTAAGCTGAGGCTTGTGCACAACAAGTAAAAATCCAAAATCCTGATGCTGCAAGCTATCTATTGTTCCTGAAGAAACCATGAGATATCCCATCAGTATATCTGCCACCCATAGGAATCTCAAGCTGGCTCCCAAGTATTTGGGTTACTCCCTAATCTTAAGTGTTTCCTGATTATCAATCAGTTTCCTGAGATGGTCCAAACCAGATAACCCCTTGTCAATAGAAAAGACAATGATTTACACTACTGAGGGTGCTACGGAGCAGCTGAACTGAGGGTATAAAAATCTGTAAGTGTGTGTGCTTGAAGAGGAAAAGGAAGAAAAAGAAGTAGAAGCAGGAGGAAAGAAGGAGAAGAAGAAAACCCCTGTGCTGACACCATCCCCTGTCGTTCTTGGGACGCTGGAAGAACAGATCATCTCTCTCTTCAAGGATTGTGCTACGGACTGTGCCTGTCAGCTTTGCAGCCTGAGTACCGTGGACTAGGTGAGATCCCAGCGTTCTCTGTCTTCTTTCTAGGCATAAACTTCTGAACCTGAACTGTATCAGTTAAGCTTGAGCTAAGTTTCCCCAAATACTTAGTGAAACCAGGGTAGTATTGTCATTGTTGGTGTTTGTTTTTCTTTTGCATGTCTATTACTACTAGTACTATTATATATTTCATATGCTTAGCAATAAATAACTTTTATAGTCAAACTGGTAGTAATTGGGTATATTTTTCCTTCTCTGCTTCTCTTTCCTCCCGTGCTCTGCAGCAACGCTTCTTTTACCTATGCTAAAGATCCCTGTGAAGCCCAAATTATTGTGGGGTCTGCTCATCAAGAGGCCAAAGATTGGGACGTGCTGAGTTTGAAACACATAAGGGGATCAGCTTGTACAGGCTGATTGACCCAGTTTGACTCAGACGTGCCCTTATGAACTGAATGCTGGCCCATGAGGGTGTCAGCTGGACACCCAGCCGGATTCAGAGGGATTCTGTTTACCTGTGTGCTTGTGTCTGACATTTTATTGTTGCCCTTATGAACTGATTCTTGGCATATGAGGGTGTCAGCCTGTCCATGCTGATCAGCCCGGCCAGGTCAGGCGTGTCACGTTAATTTGTGTGTGTTTGTGTGTATGACTGATTTGGTGACTGGAGGAACCCAGTCCCATTGAGATTGAGTCCTGCAAGATAGCTCCACTGGGGGTGAGGGCTTGCAGAAGGGAGAAATACAGCTCCGTATAGTAACACAAGCAGCACATTGACAGAATCACCAAGACCCTAGAAACTATCCCTAATAAATGAGCACACCCCAAAGTAATGGGCAAATTTGGTAACACCCTTGTATGCCCGCAGCAGCGAAACCAGAAGTATAGGCAGTGTGTGGAAATGCTGGTGGCACACAGTGGTGCAAGCAGCACAAAATGCTGGGACCCCCCCCCCCCCACTTCTCTGTGTCGCTGCCACGTAACCCCTGGGGTCTTCCCAAGTACTCCTGGTTGACAACCCCATAGTAGGCCATTTAGATTATGAAAATAGCTTTATGCACCTGGTTCTGAAATAATGGGCCACTTAGAAAATATAAACTAACATGTAAATACTAAAAAGTGGGAGACCTTGAGATTGAAAAAGAAATAAGTACTTAAGTCTTTAAATTATGAAAGAGAAAGTCTGATATTTTGCTTACTTATTGTGTGCCTTATTTCCATTTTCTCACACACACTAAATATCATGGGAATATTAGGCCTAGAAAAGTCAGGAGACCGAAAGTAATGAACTTTAAGTGAAGATTGCTCATGTAGCTTTAACTTAGCTCTTTCTTGTGTGTGCATCATATAAAGTCTTACTTAAATGATCAACTCTAATTTCTTTGGAATCTCAGCCTCAAACAAGCTGAGGTTCCAGAACCCCAAGTAATAATGGTAGCACCTTATTCTACAACAGATTACATACTCCACATGCAAAAGTGAAGTACTGTGCACCATGTACAAGAACATTACAATCATTGTTTATCAAGGAACTAAAGGAAATTAAAATATCTTGGCTAGCAGAACAAAGGCCAGGACAGATTAGGATTATTCTCTCTAAATGCATTAGGGATGGAAAAATGTTTTTTTAAGATAATGGACAAAAATGATATAAGTGCAAAAGGATGGAAACTGGCCATCAAGCTAAGTTTGCAAATAAGAACATTTCGAAACCATTAGAGGGGAGAAATGCTGAAACATTCATCCAGCATGAGTAGATGGGACAAGGTGTCTAACTGGTTTTAAAACAGAGCATAAAACATATAAAGGAAATTATGTAAAGTTGGTGCCCATAATATCAGGAGACTGGACTTAATAATTCAGGAGATCCCTTCCAAGCCTATGTGTCTATGATCATTTATACATTTCAAATACTTTTCCATTATAGCATGTGAAAGACAAGCCCTGTTTCAGGGAAACTTCATCTTCTGGTATCAGGACAATGTGACTGATCCTTCTTTCTTCCAACTGCATTGGGATACTTTTCAGGAATTGGAATAGTGTTTCAATGGTCTACAAGATTGCAAGTGGTATGGACTTACTTATAACCATAGGGCATAAGTGACCTTCACACAATGTGATATGATCAAGTGATTGGGACAACGGTCCATCAAAACATTCAGGAGTGTATCTTTTTGCATTTCTAAGCCACTGTCAGTGGATGCCAGGTATCTGGGATAGATATACCATGTTCATATGTTCGTCTTCTAAAGCAGCTGTTCCTGCTGCTTTTGCTGGACTGGATGGACCCTTGGTGTAAACTAGTATGTCACTTCTTATGTTCTTATATAGAAAATGGTGATGTGATCATGTAATTTTAAAGATTATATATCAATTTCCACTTCCATGAGTTAAAATGGAACATTTACTTTGTTTTTTGAATTCTTCAGTCAACTTAGAATTATATGGCAGTGATAATTTATTAGTAAATCACTGGATGATGTGCTCCTTCAGGCTAAATTCATACAAAATACAGGCAGCTGCAAAATAAGCTACAGCAAGGAAGAATTAGAAAAGGGAGATTCAGACTGAGCTGTGTCTTCCCACAGGTCTCCCTTCCTACAAGCTGTTTCACAGATTTTTTTTTTTTACCTTTTCTTGCTACCACATGCTCTTTAATCTTGTAGTTAACCACACTATCTTTTTGTGTAGCTCTCAAAATGAAGGACAAACCATTTTAGAAGCTCTGAAGTTACGAAAACAGCCCTGTTTGAGACACAAGGAAAGATTTATGCAATAGCATTGTCTGTTTAGCCACATACGCTTATCTCTTAATATGATTCTAGGTATTGATTCAGCTACATGGGTTCTTCCTGTATGTACTTACCTGTAAGGTTTTCAATTTACACTTTGTACAGAACCCAAGTTATGTCTAATGAGTTGCTTGAAAGCCATTCCAGTACTTGTCTACCTTAATGCAGTGGTGAAATATTCAATGCTCTCCAGATTTCTAAATTTAGAAAATTGGTACCATTCTTGGAATGGACAATTTTGTTTATTTAAGACTCACTATCTTTAATGGATATATTTCTACCACAGTAGCAGAGAATGACCTTACTTGTTTAACCTCTATCTGAACTGTGACAGACTGCAGTGAGTTTAGCACCTTGGCCTGTACAACTGCATTTGCGATTAAAGTAAAAATGGGTTGTAGACCCTCAATAACAGAAACTTGGGCATTTTCCTTTGCCTACAGAAGAAAATAGCTCAGGAACTATAAAGGCTAAAGAAGAACATAGGACCTTATATAGGACAAAGTAACACCTTACAAAAAATGTAACCAAGAGAAGGGTGTGGGTGTGTGCATATGTGCACACCAACTTGATTAAATATTTTTTTTCAGTGAGCAGTAACTATAATGAAAATTGATTTCGGCCATCCTGACACTAGTCACAAATTGAGCTAAAATTTGCCGAAAGAAAGAAAGAAAAAAAAAGGAGTTGATTCATAAAATGGATGGAGCAGAAAAAGAGGAAGTGGTAGCAATATCATCTTCATTCTTCTTTTACCAAAAATATATTCCCCAGGATGTGGGAGACAAGTTGAATTCCTTTAGCCTGAGCATATTTGAATCCACATTTTCCACCTGCCAGGAAAGTGTGTGAAGCATCAAGATTTAGGGAATTCTGGCGCGTGCGTGTGTGTGTGCGGGTGTGTCTCATAGTAGCATAATGAATAGGGAAGGGGCTCATCAGGACATCAGGCCCTGGGCGCTGACCCCAGAGCAGAGGAAAAGGGGGGATTCAAAAAACAAGCAGAAACAGCTGTACTGCCAGACCAATTGTTGCCATGCCATAAGCAGCTCATCCAGTAACTGTGCCTTGTGTGGTGCTGCCAGCCAGGGCAATCAAGTACCAAATTATACCTCTGGACTGGACCAAGTTTTTCACCATTCAAGTGAACACCATAATCATCAGGCTAGAGAGCTATTCTTCCTATCACAGTGACTATTCAAGTTTTACATATCAATATTTCCTAATAAAAAAAGAAAGGAAAGACAAAAACAAAAGACAAAAACAAATATTGCACAGACCAGAAACATTACCTTTTCAAGCCTGATAAAGCAGATATAGTGTCAGTCACTGACTGAGCAGCTATTTTTAGAGAAGAGTGAAAGTAAGGCTATTTTGGATGAACAGAGGAAATTTCATCAGGTACTACTGTGTAAGAACAGATAGGACCTCACATAAAATATAACTATGAAGGGCTCTGTCAACATTAGCTTTTACCAAACTTGTATAACAATTTCCCCCACCTCACTGGCTTGAAAAAATATTTCCCCCTAAATTCCACTTTAAATATAATATTTTTTTTGTGGGGGATCTATAGGAACTAGAATCTCAAAGGGAGAAATCAATTCTGATCTAATCCAATCTAGTGTTAAGGGCTAAATTCAAAGTAGTGTTAATGGCTAAGTTTTCAAAAGGCTTAGGACATACCATGATGGCCAAGATGTTTTTCTGATCTCTTTTATTAGACCCCCGTACACCTTCAAGAGAAAGAAGACAGTCTTCTTCAGGTCAGGGTGCTCTGCAAGCAACTGAAACTTGTCAAACTTCTCTCCCAACTATGCAGTCGGTCCAACAAAAGAGATCACAAAAAATCCTTGATTCTGGTAAATCTCCTACAGCATCTTGGCTACAATGAGACTGTAACTATACTATACCAGGAGGACTAGATTTTCAGGAGAACTCAGCTCCATTTTAGACACAAAAGTAAATAAAGGCAAGAAGATGTTGCAAAACATTCAGTATGTTGCATATTGAACTCTTTGGTGGACAAAATATATTTTATCATAAATACCACAGTAAAAGCTTCTCATGATAGAGGAATCTGAAGATTTCTGAAAGTCTGGGTTTCATGTTGGTACGTAAATGAAAACTCAAATCTCCTGAAAATTTAACTCCAATAGCAGATCCCTTGAAAGTGCTCCTTTGAAAGTTCCTTCAGAAAAGGAACTTCCTGCATCATATGCTCATTTCTGGGACCTACACCTTTTGCAACAATTGTGAAAACTAATGGATATAGTTACACAGTAAAACAATTTTTTTTTTTGATGGATAAAAGGTACTCAGTGAAAGCACTGTTTGATAGAATCCCAAAATTTAATCTTTTTTGATTTCACTCTGCTTACAACCATAACTACCAATATTTTAGCTTTTGAGCTAGCTACTATAGAGATTCAGACAGAGCAAATAGCTGAATTTTCATCAAAGATTGTTAAAAATACATAACAGCACTCTGTCCAAAAGAAATGTCACAGATTTAGACAGCTGAGAAATAGCAAATGTGTTTACAAGCAAAATAAGATCCATAGATGTATGTAAAACCCAATGTACATCTTTTCGTAGGGTTTTTCCTTAGCCTTCAATACATTAACTGTTTTCAGGGTCCCAAATATTGCAATTATATTTTCCCCCTCAGTTAAATCCTGTAAAAGTCAGTTGGATTCTACTTTTGTATAGCAAAATGCCCTACTATAATGTTACACAGGATGGAAACTCTGTGAAGTTAGGAAATTAAGTCTTCATACCTCACCTAGCCAAAAGGAAGCTAATGCTCATTAAGGTCCCTTAGAGTTCAGACTATGAATACTAAATAATAATAAATATGATAACAGTTTGAGCTGACAAATACTATGAAAGATGTATTCATTAAAAAAAGAAAAAAGAAAAAAAACAATCAACTAAATTATGTACGACCATTCAGTTCAGCTATGTTCATGACGATTTACCTACTATACATGATTGCCTGCAATCAGGTTTGTATTTGTATGTATTTAGGAATGCCTGTTCTGCACACATAACACCTTATGTTAATGCTAATAAGGGTATTTTATTATTCACTATTTATCCCTTATTAATCAACTCACTTCATAAGGTTTGATGTGCCAGAGAGAGAGCAAAAACACCATTACTGCATGACCTAGATGACAAATATCACACACCATGAATAACAAATAACAAGTGATAAAACTTCGCAACATGTGGTCTAACATTTGCTTGCATAAATTGTTGAACAATTACAAATAGAAAATAAATATGTAGGAGTTGATTTACAAACAAAAGAAAGGGCTACATTTATCTCAATTCAAATAGAGATATTTATTGTACTTTATTTTGTTCACAGACATGTAAGGCATATTTATGTTTTATGCAAAATTATATTTTTATTCTTGGAGAACAAGCTAACTCATTGAACCAATGGTATTGCAGTAAAACAAGCTATGCCTACACAACATTATTTAGCTTCCCATCAGTCTATAAATAAATATTTGATCTAAAAAGAGAAACTTTTTCCTGCAGTACAACAAATATTGTGAATACAGATCACTAAGAATAGAGACCATAAGCCTCCTCCTCCACATATACACATAACAATGATTGTAAACTGTCACTTTCAAACACGGTAAGTGGTGTTGATGTCCTTAAAAAAGAAAAAGAAAATTATATGACTAGATGACTGACAGTGCAAGGATTTTCTTCTGAACCAACATGCCACAAAACCAAATAGCATCTTAATCTCTTTTCTGACTCAGAAACTGCATATAGAAGTGAAGGGAATAATGGAAGGTAAAAAGTATTTTTCTTTTCTTTTTTTAAAAAGTACACTGGAAGATGTAGTATCTATATGGGTACAGACACTAAATCCTAAAGAGGAAAAGATGAGGCTTCTAGAAACACTTAACTTTTATGTGGAGGTTTACAGTGGGGAGCAGTATTTTTCATTCATAAAGCCAGAAATGAACTAATAACAATGAGACATAAGCTACCTAATTGAAAGAACAAGTTATATCACTTTACAGAAGTGTGCTTAGAGAATGATGAAGCATTTAGATGTGTAAACTTCACCAACAGGCAAGAGCTCCTTTGATTACACGGGAGTATTTAATTTAACCACGCGTGCAAAGTTTTGTAGGCACAAAGCTATATTTGACCATGCTTAAACTAAAGACACAAGGAATCAAATAAACATTGATCTACCATGTGGGATAAAGTGCTGGCACTCTTGAGTACCCTTGCAGGTAATAAAGCAGCACTGATCAATGTAGGATCCCCAGTATGTCCTTGTAAATAATGTCATGGGCTCAGGGTGTAGCAAAAGAACTCATGATAAAGATGACAACTTATGCCAAGGAATTCCAAACTAAAAGAACAGGTATAAATCCCACCTATTTAAATTATGTCAAAGGCTACTATTTAGCAGTAACTGGTGAATTTTGATTAACATTTTTACCTGGTTATTATGGATGTAAAAGGTACATATCTACCCTGCCTACAAAAGACATAAGCAGGGATCCTGGTTTTCTTTGTTTAAAAATCACAAATTCTTTGATAAAAATTGCAAATTCTCTGATTAAAAACCCCAAATCTGTGATTAAAGTGAAAGGCCACTCACAGTGTTTGATCAATATATTTACAGTTTTAAAGCAATTTGGAAACCTACCAATGCCTCAATCGCTAAAATAAAATACATTCTAAATACATGTTCATTTTGGCATTTGATTTTGGGTTTTTCATCATGGAAAAATCAGAGCTCCTGCTGAGACCACTCTGTATACCCCAGGGAACTATCCACAGAAAAATTCAAAATTATGCCCAGAAAAAACCCAAAATATGCACAGGAAAACTCAAAATTAATTACTGTGTTTAAATGGAACATAATACTACCTGAACCTTCTTTAAAAATATATGCTGTACTTTGTATAGTTGGGGGTGCATGGGTGGGGAGGGGATTTGCGACTGTGTGGAGGGTGTGGGTATGTGCATGGGGTCTGTGGGCAGTTGTGGGGTTTGTGGGGGAGGCTGTGAAGGGGTGTGGGTATGTGTGGGGTTTGTGGTGCACAACCCCCACTGCCAGCAGCTCAGCTGTAGCAGGCAGCAGGACTTTGGGGCACTCATGGCCACAGCAGGCGGAGGCCCTAGCAGCACATGCCTCTGGCCAAGTCCTAGGGCCTGCACATGCTAGCACAGAGCCAGCCTGACCTGCTGGGGCACACCTTCACACCAGACTTGACTGGCTCTGTGCCAGCATGTGTGTATCATTAGCACTGATGCCATGAGTCACATGTCATCAGGCTGAGTAGGCTCCATGCCTCCATGTGTGCCTTCCCGCTGGAGTGCTAGAAGCCACACATGGAGGCACAGAGCTGGACAGCCCAGCCAGATGGTACATGGACTGGGAGCTGCATGCCATTTGTCTGGGCGGGGTCCGTGCCTCCACATGGGGCTTCCAGCACTCCAGCAGGAAGCCCCACGTGGAGGCAAGCAGGAACCCACCTGGCCCAATGGTGCACAACTCCATGCCTCCATGTGCTGCTTTCCACCCAGACCAATGGTGCACGGCTCCTGGCCCATGCACCATCAGGCCGAACTACACCGGCCCTCCAGATGAGGCCTCCAGAACTCCAGCAGGAAGCCACACATGAAGGGATGGAGTTACTTACCACTGAGTCAAGTAAGCTTCTGCTTGCCTCCATATGTGGCTTCCTGCTGGAGTGTTGGAAACCCTAGGTGGAGGGATGGCCTGGCCCAGCACGAAGGTGTGTAGATGGCGGCAGCAGCTCAGCACCTTTGAGATGCAGTGCTGCTCTGTGGCCACTGCCTCCTCCTCATGGGAGCTGGTGGCAGGGCAGGTGCCCTAGCTGTTCAACACTGCTAGGCACACAGGTGAGATACCTGCCTGCCTATCCCTATCCCCAGCAGGGCAAAAGTATGCTGCCCAGGTTCTCCTGTGCTGTCCTGAGTGTGCCCATGTACACCACCCCACTCCTTCAGCCTTTATCCATACACCCTGCCCCCACCCAGCCTGATGGCTCTTCCTGCTTCCCCCAAAAACCCCCACCAGCCCTTGCAGTCATCTGCATCCACTCAACCCACAACCCTCCTCCCCCGGCCCTGCTGGTGCCCCTCATTCCTGACCCACAGCCCTCTACCCCCCTCCCAGCCCTGCTGGAGTGGGGGCCCAAGCTGGCCCACAGCCCCCTGAAAGCTTTACTTACTCCAAAGGATTCAGGAGGGAAACCAAGCCTGAGCCAAGCCCTGGCTGACTTGAGATTCCTTCTTATCAATCAAAGACATCACAAAATGTCTTGGACAGATATTTGTAAGAGAAGTACCTACACATAAGCAGACCTATCCCATAGGCCCGGTCCTTCTGACTTGTTTCTTTTGTTTACAAGGAACTACCTGCTTCCTAATGCTGTGTACAACAGGGCTTTCTAATGGGTGGCACAGGAGGCATTAACACCTGCCCTGCTCCCTCTAACTGATCCTGCTGCTGCCACTGCTGGGGCCTTTGGTTTCCCCTCCGTTCTCCAGCTTCCACTTTGTGCACCCAGCATGGGGATGAGGTGACACAGCTCATGGCTACTCAAGAAACCAAGGGTCTACATGTGGTGATTTGAAAAGGTTTTGAGGTGAAACAAGATGCAAATGTCATGTCAGATTTTCAAAATGGCCAATCAGTTAACTCCATTGATTTTTGTGCAACTTAGGTTCCCTGAGGTTTTAAAAAATCTTGTTGTCCATATTTGCAACTTTAATCACCTACAAGCAAAATCAGTACCAGACTAATTATATATATATATATATATATATATATATATATATATAAAGGAACAACTCAGTTCCAGGAAGAAATGCTGACACCTCCCTTTGAAAATCAAATGCATATCTGGAAACCTATTTTAGGAGGGCTGCAGAAAGCTGTAATAAAAGGAAGTACTTACCTGACTGGATGATTTGCTCATCTTCTTTCTTCTCAGTCACATTTGAGTCAAGTTTAGGAATCTGAGTACTTAACTAGTAATCATTGAGCTTTTCTAACATAGTCATCATTGAAATCCAGGATCTTCATCTCACTGTTTGTAGCAATGTATGATATCCATTTTTGCAACTTGTTATGGTCACATCAATTTAAAAAACATTATTTATTTAGCCAGAAGGATTCCTATCTGTCCATTTGGTTATGAAAGTCTTTCTCCCCCATAATTTCTACATTCTGTGCTTGTGACATCCTGCTTTTAGAAACATGGGGGTTGATATCACTTGACAGCAGATTCTAGCATGCCATCTCCTTTTTGTTTGTTTGTTTTAGTAAATAAATAAGTATGTAGGACATAAGACTGGAAAATGCCACTAGATGAGAGTCTAGTTTCTTGCTATGTGTCAGCAATCCTTGAAAGCAGTTCCTGGTACAGTACAATCTTATTTCTGTTCAAGGGGTGTAGCAGATTATAGAGCCTTGATATATACACTTGTCTTTTTGAAGAGTCCTTTGAAGGCTTCAGTACTGTACACCAACCCATGATGTTCACTATTTTTCCTACTCAGCTTCTCCATTACCTTTTCCTCAGCTTCCTGTTTTTCAGCTTCATTTCCCAACTTCCTAGGGATATTTATATCAATCAGGTTTAGGATGTATAAAGTTCTTGAGTAGTACCAGCAGGAAAGACCCAGAAAGAGCAGTTTAGGGATCCCAGTATTCAGATAGTTACTACAAGCAGATTTTGCTGAAGTCATGGCTTAGCTACCATTTATTGCCCTTTAGTGCTCTTTGGGACAAAGATAGGATTTGAATTAAGAAGGGAAGTAGAAAATGATATATTTCTGCTATGACCAAATAAGGCATTTAAAAAAATATCCTTTACTACACAAAAATCTATTATACTGCTTCAGACACCACATCAGCTAGAATAACCAAGCAAACATCTAACTATCTAAAAGGTTCTCACTCCCCAGCATAATGGAGCTGATTTTATGAAGTTTCCTGGCTTTCCTCTGAGTGCTTGATTGGGCCCAGATGGGCTTCATTACTCTCTCATACAGCTGCGTCAGATATAAGCAGAGCATTAATGCCTGTTGGCATTCACAAAACCTATCCATTCTGTCATATCAGAGTAAAGTGGTTAGGTTTCTTTGGTCTGGTTCAGTTCATTGTTTCATTTGTTTTAGGCAGGGTTGCTTTTAGGGGGGAAATTTTATTTTATATATATACACACACACACACAATATAAAAAGAACAGAAATCAAAGAGGAAAATGAATTCCCTTTGTTCTTTGAGCCTGGGTAGTACCCTATATAAACAAACATAAATGTACCTGATAACAAGGACTTCTAATGATGATAGGCTCTCTGACATTTAGGAGCTTATCCAATAAAGACATTTGAAGAACTCTCTCTGAAAGAGAAAATTCTTTTAGAAGCATCTAAGCTCACTATACATCTTTCTGTTTTTCCTAATGATTCCCTCAGGATCTATTGTTCTGTAGAACTCTATAAACTGAGTGCCTACATATCTAACCCCTTCCTAAGCCACACCAGGATCCAAAAAGTATATAGAGTAGTACCTAGGTCCTAGGTCCTCTGAGAAGCTCCTAACATACAGTGACTGCATTGTTTTCAGGATAAATCAGAGTAACATAACCATTTACCCCCTGTTTTTTTTCTGGTTTTTTTTCAGTAAATAGAGCTTAGAATCCAGGACTCCCACTTCATCTGAAAACTAACTGTTGTGCCAGAGTCATGCCCCTCCTTGCATGGTATACTTCTGGCTCTATTAATCTGATATTGGCTGGTGAGTGGCCCAGCAAGGCAGAAGTGGTGAAGGTTTCCCTCTCTAATGTAGTGGATTGGGCTTTTTCTCTCTTGGGAAGTTGGAAATGAAGGTTTGAATCCTCTCTGAGAAGGGACTAGTATGTCTCCCACTTCCTTAATGAGTGTTCTGACCACTAGGATAGCATATAAAATGAGGTATTCCTCTTTTGACACTGCTTTAAGTAAGGGTTGCCATACTCAATTCTTTTAAATAATACCTGTAGGTATATACATTCAGGAATGTATTCTGGATCATGGGTCCCAAATGAACAGAGGCACCTCCCTTGCAGCCTTACTGAAATATCAAAGCTCTATATGAGAGTGCAGACACCCTTAGGCTCAGAATTCCTTACTGGTGTAACTTAAAACGTTGGCACCCTGCACGGCATGGTTAAGAAGGGGAGAATAAATGGTTACCGCTTCACACTGGGCCTGATGCAGTGGCAGCATAAGCTGCTACTGGTTTTCCACCACAAGCTCCCTGAAAATGGGCTGCTGTAGCAGTGTAACTGCCATATTGATTCCCTCTCTAAATTGGCACCTGGGGCTAGTGCCCCTTTCATCCCGAACAAGTTATGCACCTGTTCCTGTTTAACACACAGGTTTATTCAGGTAGCCTTCTGAGGGGCTAATTCTCCCTATATGCTGTATAGAGAGCATAGGTATCTAGTTCTGGTTGTCAGATTCTTTTCTGGGAGTCAGGCTCCTAAAATTTAGTCATTGTATCTCCCAAATCCCATTTTTAGATTCAAACTTTAATGTGCTGTTATATTCCAGTAACATTTTAATCCTTTGATCATCCATTTAGCTTCATCCATTAATACAAACAATAGGGCCTATGGACTTTCCTTAATTAGTGGACAGGTTCACTTGCAGAAGGAATGCCAGGAACCTGCCCACTAGTCTACCCTCCAACTTTGTTCAGTGATGTCTCCCTTCTCATCCCACTCTATGCTAAGTTTGCTAATTGCACCATGGTAGTGGGGAGGAAGGAATACATTTGACCGGTATCCTTCAGTAGAACTACTAATATTCTAAAATAACACACAAATATGTAATTTTGATGGGAGACTGCTATTGGGGCAAATAAGTATTAGGAGAATATGAACCTAATCAAGGGTGGTACAGACCTAGAAAGGAGATAAAGGATGACAAGAAAACTTAGAATGGATGTAGACCAAGATTACAGGTGCAGATATTGAAATGGGGGGAAAGGGAAA
>NW_005842423.1:865535-875795 GCF_000455745.1 Alligator sinensis
AGATGCTTTCAAAGAAAGAATGGTGAAAATTTACAGCAATCTTCTAAAAAAGAGAAGGGGGAAGGGACAGAAAAGGAAAGAAAGAGAAGTAGAAAAGACAGGGGAAAGATTAAGTTAGTTAAAAAAAAAGGATAAATACTAAAATACTATGAAATAATATGTAAAATTTAGAAATAATATTTAATTTGATAATCTGGTTTTTTTTTTTCTAGCATTTCCTAAAATACATCCTTCAAATCCCCTACTTCATTATTTTTCTGGATAAACCATATGATGGTCAGAATGACTCTGGCACCGCACAGGGATCCAGCCATTACAACACTATATCCTATACTAATTGCTCTACTAAGTATCTGAGCATGGTTGGTGTTCCCAAATACCAAATCAGATTTTGACCAAGCTACATATGCCTATTTGATGCAGAATGGTATATATTTCAGCATTTTTTCTTTAAGAAGTATAAGGAACATCTATGTTCATATAAAAAAAAAATCTATGTTTCTTTGATTAAGGCCTCAGACCCTAAGGCTAGGTACACAAGTTACAAATAAATCAGTTTATGTGATTAGACACTGGTTTAAACTTGTAACAGAACTGAAGTTAACCCCCTGTGCGGGGACAGCAGAGGTTTGGGGATACTTGGCTGGGCTGGCAATGGCCTGGGTCAGTGCAGCACCCCAACCCACTTTCCCAATTGAAAACTGAATGTCAGTTCAGTTAATTATTGGTTCAACCTACACAGTTTAGAGGAAGCTGCCTAGATTGAATCGATTCAGCCTCAGGATTTTTGACTGTCTATACTTAGCCCATATCACAGTGACATATTAAGACTCTCTCATTCTTTACACAAAACTTCTACTCAAATATCAGGTGACCAGTATGTTTGCTTTGATTGATTTGACTACATTCTCCTCAAGCAGAAATTATCAGTTTCTGTCTACAGTGAATCTCAGGAGAACTCAGTTGGTCTAATTGACTTTTCTTTTACAATTCCTTGCCATACTGTTGCTGGATAATATCATCATTTATGACCACTGACTCCCTTGCTGATGATCCTTATCAGGGTTTTAGGTGGAAGAGGACCTGGATACTTAGAGAACTTGGGTGGGGGATGCAGATGTTGACCATGTCTATGGATTTCTCTAATACCCCATTGCATTGCTGCCAGGATGAGTTGCCTTCAGCAGTCTTTGCTTGCTTCTGAAGTTGTGGTCACTTGACTTAATATAATTTCCATATCTGTAGATGTTGCCCCTGTCATTCATAATTAGGTTTTAGAGGCAGTTGCTCTAATGAAACAGCATTGCTTAAAGTCTTTAACATTATGGTGACTAAATTGAATGGATGGATGTCAGCTTTGATTTTTCTTAAATTAGGCACTGCTTTCAACACCTCCAATCATATAATATGAGTTCTGAGTTTACCACTCAATAACTTTCCATGGTTTGTTTAGGACCTTGGTTTCAGTGTAATCTCTTTAATATTTTTTCCATGTGATGAGTCAAACACCATCCCTTCCCTTTACTCCAAGCCTCAGAGATGCACAACTGATTCAGAACCCAACAAGACAGGCCTAAAAACTATCCAGCTAATGCATTCAGTAACCTTGTTTTGATTAACATATATCTCTTTCTATCTGCCCTTTTTATATTACAGCCTAAGTCCTTTCACAATTTCTAAAACTACTTACTTTTCACACTGCGAGTAGTTAGTTCAAAGACAAAAGGACTGGTGGTATACAGTTAGTGTGCGTGTGTGTGTGTGTGTGTGGGTGTGTGCGCGTGCGTGTGCATGTATGGATATATATCTCAGATTTAGGGGTAGGAATGTTAGAATAAATCCTGAAGCCCCTAAGACGCATTTCCTCTTAAGAAATTTGCTGATCTGACCCTTCCTTGAGGATGAGTGGCCAGATGAGTAAAACATTTGTTTCCAGGGTATTTGAAATCTGATATGGATCTGGATCTATAATCTATATAGCTTAGTAAATTTATAAGTCTTTGTGGGACTGGGGCCTCAGTATGGACAAGAATAAAGATTTTTTATTAGTCATGATTTTCTAGATTCAACTTTGATATAAACTTTTGTATAAATCAGTTTAGTTCAGGTCTGTATAGTAACTTTATTTAGAAATGTGGATGCAGTATTTGAAACTTTCTTCATCTCACATTCTTTCTTTCAGAAAGTCACGTAGCTGTCACTTCTTTCATCTCTCACAAGTCCATGAATGCGTTCCATTTTCAGATGTTGAAACATTAATCTGTGCTATTGCAATTGTATGCTTGGACTACTGTAATAGTATTTTAGCTAGTTTTCCTTCCTCCTCAATTACTTCCATTACACAGGTTTGAATTAATTTGTCACAGCTCCCATTCAGCATTGTATTCTTGACATAAAAATCTCATGATTGTGCCCTATGGAATTTTCATTATCCATCACTGTATCACAGGTAAAGAGGCCTACCTTATCATTTCACCTTAATACAAAACTTTTGAAGAATTAATCTGAAAACAATTTTCTATGCATATTGCTTCTTTTTTTTCAAATGTCCTGTCAGTTGCTAGGGGCCTTATATAACTCTGTTATTATTATTAAAAATAAAATAACACTAATAACAGCAATAAGTAATTATGATTATTATGTTAGTTATTTGCTGTAACACAGGTTATATTTGACTTCTTATTCTCTTGGCATATATTCCCCACCCTTTTCAGTAGTATATCTTTTTGTTCCACATTAAAATGTATGGTACATAATTAGCATTTCTCATATAGAAATAGGGAAAAAATCTAACAAAATTGCTAGGCTTCTGGTTCAACAAATTATAAAGTGTTTACAGTATATTATCCTGAATTATTTTTTAATTACACATAGTAATTCCATAGCTTAATAAAAATGTATTCAAATGCCTAAGCATTTACAATATTTTCTGAAACTCATGGAACAGTTTCCAAATCCCTCTTTTCAACATCTGCATTTAGTAATAATATTATTTTAAAGTTTTCCTTTTCCATGTATCTTTTCATTCATGTTCTTATTACTCTTCCTACTATTTTTTCATATAAAAAGCCATGTCCTGGTGCCTAGGTACATTTAAGAACATAACCCTCATGGACACTGCAGAAAATGATCACTTGTCCTTCCTTATCAAAGACAATAGACTGAGATGGTTGCCCATGATTCAAACATGTTTCTTACTGTTTGATACACACCTAACAAGGAGGACATTGGGAGATAACATCAGGGGAATCACTACCATTTCAGTAGTTCAGGAGGTGACAGGATCATTACCACACTGACAATGTGTAGCTTGCCCCACCACTTTTTAGTTTGATGGAAAATCACCTGAGAATATGGCTCAAGGTAACCCATTTTAAAGCAAAAACACTTACTCAAAATGCAACAAACAAAATTCTTCAATCACTTGATTTTGCTATCAGGTACCCAAACATATAGGACCCAAGAGTGGAAAGTCCATTACTAGGATGACAAAACACAAGATTTCCAGAGGTTATGGTCTCAAACCCTGTAATATAATCAATAAAACCAAGGCTTTATGGTACTATTGGCTAAGCTCTTCCTGTTGGTTGGTCTGACGTCAAGGAAGAGGATACCTAAGGCTCCTGGCAGATTTCCTGTGGGGTCATTTGTGGGGTTAATCATTTAATGTGGAACATCTTTGTGTCTGGTTTGTATCACACTTTAATTTGAACATGTGACATGACAAAGGGTGCCTGAGGAGCCTGGATCAAGAGCCTCTCTCCAGTGCAGGACTCCACTCAAGCCCATTTAAATTTCCAAGTTCATGGGGAACCCAGCACCAGGAAGGTGATCTCTGATGCTGGGATGTCCAGTGCAGCTTTAAAAAACTGGATGGTGTGTGATAGCATCTAAAGAACTTTTTTTCCAGATCCCCAAAATTATGTATGTTGCCATGTCAGATTTTGAACACCTGGTAAGGCAGGATGGGTGATTTTGGGTCACAAAAAAAAAAAAAAAAAAAAAAATAGTGAAAAGAGCTTGTGTTTTCATATAGATGCAATCAGTATGCTTAACATCCTAAGGATTCTCTTCTGTGAACATTTAGCAAAGATGGGATAACATGTGGGTGATGGTATGGAAGTGGCTAAAATGGAAATTCAGATGTCAGTACAATGGGAGATGCACAGAAAGAGACAGTTGTGTAACCCAGTGTGGTGATGACTGGGATTTTGCTAATCTTATGGATAACAGCACTACAGCTGAGGGAGTTCTCACCCACTAAATCTTATTTATACAGAGATGACTGGATTAATTAATATCACTTCACTCCCAATTATTCTCAATCCCATTTTGATCCCCAATAAAGTTTTCTTTGTTTTGTAAGCAGGTTAATTTTTTATGAGTGGGAACCATTGCCTATTAAAGTAACCCAGAAGAGTTACTTAATTTCCCCAGATTTCTGACTGTATTAGCCAAAGCTACCTCAGGATCCTTAAACATTTGAATCTCATCCCTATTGCTGCTGATCAGACTTGGCAGAATGGTCATATTAGGGTGATGCCAAGGCACAGGAATTTATGATGGGTTGCCAGACACCCCTAACCTGCTGACATAAAATCATAGTTCTCTTTGAAGTTACTGGCTCAGTGGCATTTGCATCTCTGTTAGTGCTGTTCTGGATAAAATGCACAGAAATGATGTTCACACAAACAGAACTATTTACAGTCTTGAAGATATCTTCCTTTGTGGTCAAAGTTAAGAACAATAGGCTTGAATATCTGCTGTCAAAGTCAAACCAATTTGTGGATAGATATGTGGATTTCATTCTTCAGAACTGTCAAAAGTGCTACTTTTGAAAAATTAAATTGACTGAGGAAACAAAGAAGTGTGATAATTTTTTCCTAAGGTAATCCAGTCAATCATCAGTTTAACTTCTTGTATTATGTAAATGCATTTTGGATGTCTGGCTTGATTTAAGATAGCCACTATGAGTTTCCCTGTGTTTCACCTTATATGTCCATATAAGATGAACATGTGGCTTAAAGAGAGAGCCTTAAAGAGATAGCTATTATTTGGCCAATATAAAATGTTATAAGGGAAAGATAACTTCTGCAACAATTGGGAAGGGCAGAGAGGGAGGGACATAAGATACACGAAAATAATTCATATATATAATTTCATTATATTTTGACTAAATAATGATATAATGCCCCTGTAGTAGGATGGTCTAATATTGACCATCCATTTTTAGGTCTGTCTACAGTTCTGCCTAAAAGCAAGCTTAGATAACAGAAGATCAGATATTTCTCCGAAAGACTAATTAGTCTATGCAGCTATACTGCTGTTAGTACACCTCAGTTAGCTGGCTCTCCATTCTGCAGACTGGGGTAGCCACCACAAAAGCAGACTTAATTGGGGGTCAAGGAGGAGTGGAAAAATAACAGCTGCTGTCACAGCTGCACAGCCATGCTGGTAGCATGGTGGCAACCAGAAGTGGTTGTTGCCTCTGTGGTTGCTTAGCTGCCTCATTACACCTGTCATGATGCTATGGGTGCATCTACAGGAGATGCTTTACTGCTGGGTAGACTAATCTACTGCACAGAAAAGCATCTCAGTTTACTGCATGGTAAATTAGTCTACTGAGTGGTTGGCTACTACCTGTATATACAGGTAGTAGATGACCGGGAGCAAATGGTTGTTGGGCAGGGGACAGTTTCCCAGCCCCATATTCTGACTGTAGTGCTCCCTCACAACATGGCGCTGGCACCCACGGGTGCCTGGAGATTCACCAGGCAGGCGGGGCGGGGGGCAAAGTAGGGCAGGAGTAGTCCTCCACTGAATTGCTCCTGATTGGCACACTTGTAGGTGCTCTCCTGGGGAAAGCTTAATGCGCAGTAAAATACTTTTACTAAAATACTGTGCAGTAAAATATGCAGTATTTTACTGCAAAGTAAGCTTATAGTGCATTACAGTGCCCTGTGTGTATTATCTGTGGTTTTATCTATATGGGAATAGGGGTTAGTTCATAGCTTAGTTTATTTAGAATTAAATGACCCATGACTTTGTGATTCAATTCTTAATGCAAATTAACTAGCTAGATAATACATATTTTATATTCTGATATGAAAGTGTATTAGTTCATTGTGAATTAATTTAATGAAGATTAATGATTATATAAATGAATCTCTACTTTGTAGGACCTGATATCATAGGAATCACACTAGCTTTCAGCTGCTAAATTACTGCTTACTTGTGTGCCCTCTCCTGCTCTGGGGTCATGCTGGCTGGATGTCATTTCCCTCTTTCAATTCTGGCAGACAGCCAGGATTATGCTATTTGCAACTAGGAACATTTTGCTGTGTAATATCACAGTAAGCATCATTTTACTATAGCATTATAAGGTTATAACATCCTTCATACAGTATCCAGGAACTGAGCAGAGATCCTGGATCTCATCACTGTCTGAGAAAGGCAAAAAATCAGGAGTCCCTTTTGAAGAACCATCAGAATAAGCATAGAAAGCCAGTGTTAAAGAAATGGCCCATAGAAGTCACACCCAAATATCCAGCAATGCTGAAACAAGGGTAGGGAATCAAAATCCCTTTAGAAGAAAGTCAGTGCCAACCCAGACCTCTGGCAATGCATGTGCAACCTTCCCATATTACATAAAGTTGGACAGGTTTGTTGTTTTGCATACCACCAATGGCGGTGGGTAATGAAAACACCAAGGACTCAGGACTGTCCGAGAAGAGGGAAATTTTCTCTATAAACCAGTATCTCTTCCCAAAACAAGAGGCTGATGCAGACCATAAGGTTGCAGCTATGGAAATCCCAAGGCGGGATGTCAGGAAACATTTTTCCCCCATTACATATATTACATTATAAAGTTTAACTTCCTTAAACATTAAGAAAGTATTATTAAAAAATGAAAGTGAGAGAGATGGTGCTTTTCGTATTTTAGGAGCTGCAACCATTCAAGGGCTGCAGCCATTTTTGGCAGAGGTAGTTTGGTAGCCATTCTAGATTATATTTCTGTACCATGTGGTAATAGTGGTAACCATCCTTGGGTGAGGGTTGATCAGGAGACTCGTTTTAAAATAAGTAGTTCTCAAACATTTTAATCTTAAGGTACCCCTCAGAAAATGCCAGCTCAAAGCTTTCACAGTACAATATTGTGTGGTACCCTATAACTCTTCTGGAACAAACCAGGTCCATAATCACATTTGAACTCATGTTTCATATTCTTTTTTTTCGGTCCAGTCCTCTTTTTTTCGGTCTCTTTTTCAGTCCTGGCCAACCCTCATGGTATCTCTTCTCCCTGTATGCTCAAGTTATCCACCCACTAGCTACTTTCAGCATGGAAGATTCAAGTATGACATCTCACAATGTAAATATGTTCATTGAGTACTCTTTGAAAACGAGACACCATCCAAATTAATATGCTTCACAGTTTGATCAGTGCCCTGCTTGAGTCTACTGGTTTCATCGCACTTTATGATGTACAATTCACAGTATTCTATCAGTGCTGAGAGATATATACCACAGCATTTTATCAGAACTTTTTATGAGGTATATTTCAGAGCATTTTATCTAGGCACTTTATCAGGTACAATGCATAACATTTTAGCAGTAAACTTTTTTAGGGAACATTCTAAAACATAAACTTGCATACACATGAAAATGCATAAATATAGTAAGGTGCCAATGAGGCAAGACTCATGAAAAATTGTTAACCCTTGAGGTTCTGAGAAATCACTATAAACTCTATTTCACAGTAGACTTGTCTGCACTTGTCTGCAAAGCTGCTCTCATTCATTGCTGAATAGGTAGCTGGTGCTTTCCAGCCTTGAATTCCTTTATCAACATATCTTTCTGGCCCACTCTTTACCTTCCTTAAAAAAGTACTCTCTTTGCTCCCTGGTCATCCAGATCAGTGACATATTCTCCAGTGTAAGCTTGAAATCTACTGGAGTGATATGCAATCCACCTGGCCATCAAAAGTGTGTACTCATGCACTTTTAAGTAAAGTACTCACACTTGAATGTTTTTGAGATGTTTATGCTATTGTTTTGTTTCGAAATTCTTCTTTTTGGTGTTAATTCAAATGTTTCTAGTTTTGTAGTTCTATTCCCTCAAATACTTTCATTTGCGCTACTTTGAAAAATATTGTTCATGGTTTTATGATAAGCTCCTTAAAGCCCCCTCCCCTCCTGCCTTAAAAGACCCCTTCATGAAATATTACACAAAGGCTTAAGAGAACATCACAACTACTAATTCAATAAAATAAATAAAAATAACATTTCCCCTCTCTCTCTACATGTGATGCTATGTGGCCGTAGCAATGTGCTACGGTGATGTAGCTTTGGTGGGCACAAACTGGGATGCCGCAGCTACGTTGCTGTAGTGATATGCGCCCTCAGTATAACATCAGCAGACACAAACTGTGATGTTACAGCTATGTCACCATAGCAACATGCTCCCTCTCTATAATGCATCGCTACAGTGATGCAAGGGCTTAAAATAACTGTGCACCACTGACATGGTGCAGTAACAGCTGTACTTCCAAAAGGAAGTACTAAATGATGGCACAGTAACAATGGTGCCATAGGAGCACATGTAAATGCGCCCACATGGTAGGTACATCAGTGAATATGTGGTCTGCCTCTACACACTACAGGTATTGTGCAATTAACTGGTTAACTGCACAATTACCTAGAGACTTTGCATATGTGCAAAGTAGCTATCACACAATAAGCTCCAACCAGCTATAAAGTTCAATGTCAAAAATCTTTACCAACTTTATAGCTGGTTGTTATCAAGTTTTATTTTGCACGTGTAGCAGGGTCTCCCTTGTGGCTGAGATACCCATCAGTGGATGGGGTGCACAGCTGCAGGGGTGTACCATGCCCACCATAAAACTCCTGAATCCTAGGGATGACAGCTGCCACAATCCCCAGGGCTCAGAGGTTTGTGAAACCCCCAGACCCTGGGGATCATAGCTGTCACAATCCTCAGGGTTTTGGATGTGGGAAACTCCTGGACCCTGGGGATTGCAGCTGCTGTGATCCCTAGGGCTCCGGGATGTGGGAAACCCCCAGGCACAGAGGATATCCCTAGGGACAATCCCTTGTGGTGATCCTCTGGCCCCAGGGGTTTTCTGCACCCCCAGGGAAGTGAGATCACTGCAGTGAGGATCATTCAGGCCTGGAGGTACATGAGGTGCCCTTGCAGCTAGGAACCCCCGCAATTGATGGGGGCTTCCATGGGAGCTTGCTTCTTGCCATTGTAGAGGGAGCCCAGGATCAGGCTCCACCTGCACCGGCAATAAGGCACAATGAGATCCCATAATGGCACCTCCTGCCATGCATGTGTGGCATGGCAGGAGGCATGCCTGTGTGAATCACACATTAGATCCCATCGTGTCTTTACCTGCACATGTAGAGGGCATCCTAGTGAATTTCTGAGGGGATTTCTAGAGCCATTTCAAATTACTTTGAAAGTCTCTACATTTTGCCTCCTGCCCACTAGTAAATGTCTCTTACTTGAGTGTCTACATCAGTGATTCTCAGTCTTTGTCAACTTAACCCTCAGAAGACTCATGGCACTCCACCATAACACCTACAACTTAGTAGGGCTATCTGAAACCTGGTGGTTTTCTTCCCATGACTGGGCGGTACATATTGAGGGTTATAGGCTATACAGAAAGGACAAGGTGGGGAAGAAAGGGGGAGGGGTTGCGCTCTATGTCAATGAGTAATATTCATCAACCCTCATCAAGACGGAATCGAAGGATGAGGAAGTAGAAGGATTGTGGGTTAGGCTACATGGGGGGCAAGGAGAAAGGGATTTGGTGGTAGGGGTCTGCTACAGACCCCCACACCAAGGGGAAGAACTAGATTCGGGGCTCCTGAGGCAGCTCTCAGAGACCATAAAAAGTAAGGAGGCGGTAGTCATGGGGGACCTGAACTACCCAGACATCTGCTGGAAGGCACAGACAGCAAAGTCCCACCGTTCACGCGCGTTCCTATCCTGCATACAGGACCTACACCTGACGCAGGAGATACATGGTCCCACTAGGGGGAATGCCTTACTGGACCTGGTATTATTAAAGGTTCCTGACAACGGGGGATGATATTGTAGGGGACCTACAGATTGGTAGTCACCTGGCGGACAGTGATCACCAAATCATTCATCATAAGACGTCGAGTGAGTAAGGTAACTAGTAGGATTAAAGTGCTAGACTTTAGGAAAGCTGATTTCAATGAACTCAGGCGATTA
>NW_005842423.1:878405-900298 GCF_000455745.1 Alligator sinensis
TGCAGGGGGTCGGACTCGATGATCTATTGAGGTCCCTTCCGACCCTAGCATCTATGAATCTATGAATCTATAACCTTTGTGAATTGAGCAGCACCCCATTTAAGAAATAACTTATTTATTAAAGTGGTTACCTCTTTGCATATAGGCTGCATAGTGGGGATGGAGGAATTACAATGTAGGGAATGAGGCTGCACTTGACCTGGCATGTATCTGCTTATGGCAACATGGCACCCTTCAAAGGACCTTGCAGCATCCCTACATGCCATGATACCCTGGGTGAGAATCTCTGGTCTACATGCAAACACAGCATTCAGTTATAATGCAAGGCAGGTTGATCAGCAGTCGTCAGATACCTCAGGGTCCCATTCATCTTGCAACTGCTTAGGTAATGAGTAAATGCATCCTTTCTCTGATCCAAATATGCAATCAAAAGCTTCATCAGCTAGGAAGGTATGTAGGTAAATTGGATCTCTCAGAATGACAGAAGGAATATTGACACTATTACAAACCTTAGATGTACTTGTAGGAAGAAATTTGCCTATTTTCATTATACTGAAGAGGAAGAAATTCCTGAAGATCCCAACTTTGTATAGACAAACTACCCAGCATTAATTTTTGTGAATCTGCCCTGATGATCAACCAGGATTTAGTGTACAATGAATTTTGGAGCATTCCAAGGCTTGGGATGAAAGCCAAAGAATTGTAATCTGAGTTCAATCATTTATCACCATGCAATTGGAAAAATCTTTGGGTGCAAAGCTATAAATAACCCCTTGAGCACTAGAAATCCTTATAATCCACGCACTTACATCCCAACATCTCTAACAGTCTGTTCTGCTACACCAAAATGTTTAGAAATGTGAAGAGACAAGTTTCCGGTAGCAGTGGCCACATGCTTCTGAACAACTATGAAACCTCTCACTTTGATATGCTTCCAGTGAAAGTCAAGGGAAGGGTAAGAGAGACTTCACTGCCTCCATTTCTTCAGTGACTCCTGGTCATCTTGGATCAGTAGCATAATCATTTATAACCCCCTGAAGCTGTCCTCATATCAAGCTAATCCATGAGGAGCTCCACCATAATCAGTGCCTTCACCTGTCTCCTTATGTTGTTGTTGCTGCTAATGACAGGGCAACTTCAGGGGTTGCTTCCAAAACTGTTGTGAAAGCTGCTTGGCATTCTGATGCCAAGCAGAATGACAAGCAAGCTGTCAAGTTGGTCTCCAAAAACTACTGTCTGTTTTCAGTGACCATAACTGCAGCCTGGAACACTGTTATGTCCATGCTCACAGATTACATTTTGAATGTGGCAACGCCTCCAAAAATGAGCTGGATTATGGGATGGGAGCAGTGGAATGATGGGAATATGTTTGACTGCAGACTTTTCAGTTATTTCTGACTGGCTTAGTTTATTGTGCCACAAGAAAATGCATGATAGAAAGAGCACAGAAGTGGAACAAACTAGAGGTTGCCTGCTTAAAATGCTGAAGTTTAATATGGAAAAAAAAAGTATATTTGGACTGCAGTAGGAGAGAGATGGTCCTGAGGAAACAGCTACTTCACACAATCTACTTTGCAACAGTTAGCACTTCATAGCTCAGCACAAAATAACTTCTTCATTAGACAAACCCTGTGCCCTGTAACAAGCTGGGAAAGCAATCTGGTCACAGATCTAAATATCCCTACATGATGAAGTTAAGTTATAAATGTATGTCACTTTAAAAGGTCAGAACAAAACCTGCTGTTAGGAAGAGACGTTCAGCGTTGGTTGGCATATTCATGCATTTTGATTGATTCCTCTTGGAACAGAGACATCACTCGTTTTTTAGTTTGGTTTTCATTCATATTTCAAAGCAAACTTGAAAATGAACAACTGAAGTTCACTTTGTCACTTGCCGAAAGATTAATTTGTATTCCAAAATAAAGGGGGAAAAGTGTCCTTTAACAATATCAGATTTCAGGCTGAAAAAAAGGCTATCCGAAATATAACTTTGCACAACACAGATGACAAATGACATGTCCCATAAAAAATGTTAATCATAAAATATCTTCCCAGCACCCAAATTGAAATTTCATGCAAATCAGATGAGAACTAGGAAAAGCTGATTACATTCTGATCCATTTCATATGAATGTATGTTTAAATACCATGTAATTTTCTACTCACATCTTTTCAAAGGGAGGCTTTTTTCACCCTTTCCTTTCTTTTTTATTCATGAACTGAAGAAAACATTAAATTCTACACTTCCCATTTAACTTTGTGTCAACATCTGGCTTATTTTTATTATTTCCTCTTCTTTATCTTCTGATGTTGTTCACCTTGACTAAATTATCAAAAATACAGAGAATACAGCAATTTAAACTCTGTATGTATGTTTGCATGCACACATTTTTACAGGGCCTGACTGTTCAGCCCACTATTTACCCAAGTAGTGCTTAATCATGGAATTGAGAATCTAAGGGAATCAAGCTAGAAAGAGAGAGAGAATAACTGCAAACTGCCTGAATGAAAAATAAAAGTTGTAATTTTGGTTCTGAAGGGGTCACTGAAAGGGCTAGAATGGTGTTGTCTATCCATATTGAATCTTTACAACAATCACAGATCTAAAATAGTAATCACAGACCTACATAATGGCATAGCAAGACCCAAATTTTAAAAGTTTGGAGATGAAGAATAAAGAGAGAAAGAAATAATGAATAAAAAGAAATGCAGAATACACATATAAAGAAAGATAGACATTGAGCTATAATAATTAGTGAGAACTTTTTTGATGGGCCATAAATGCCAAGTACAAACATTCAAAATGTCCGGGAAGGAACTGACCTAATGTAGGTTTCTATAGGTGGCCTAGGTTAGACTGGTAATGAACAGAATACACGTTCACCATTCGGTGGGGGGTGGGCATGAAGGCCACCTGCATTGCCTGGGGGAGCTCCTGCATGGCTCCCAGCAAGCCTTGTGTGCTTCCAGGCTGCCAGAGACTGCCAAGCAGAGCTGAGAATGCAGGCAACCCCTGATTGGCTGTTGGGCACAGGCGAGCATTCTCCTAACCATCAGCCCATGCCCCACCTGCTCCTGAAGTTTTCAGGGGCATTTGCTTGCTTTCCCCTTGTGGGCAAGTGTTCCCTCTTATCCCCCCCCACCCTGGCCCTCCCTGTCCTAGTATTCCTGCACCCTGTAGCTGTGGCCAAAAACGCCTTGCAACACCCCAGGAGAACCATGGCCTGCGTACCTATGGGCAGTGGCTGAGCCATGGAGGTCACAGAGTTGCCTCCATGCAAGCAGAGCCCTGATATTCTGCCTTCTGCTACCCTAACCCACCAGAAGTGAGTCATCTGCACTGGCTCCTGCTTGGGGAGGAAGTGGGGCAAGGTGCCTGTCTCTGGTCACTGAGATGTGGAGTGCAGGAGTCAGGATTGGGGCTCTGTGGTGCTGTAGATAGTGGGTACATAGTGTGCTTTATGACAACATGCAAGGGCATGGCCCAGGGATACAGGTGCCCAGGTCCTGGGGCTGATGCAGGGGACAAAGACACTACCCTTCACCACCCCCAGCCACCTGACAGATGACTGGAGGCAGGAGGCAGGGATGGGGAGTGGGTCTGTGCTGGCTCAGCTCTGGGAGAGCTTGGGGGCAGGGTCTGCTGGTGCAGAGCATCCAAGTATAGGCCAAGCGCTAGCACACCTCTCTGTAAGGGGTAGGGTGGCAAGGGGCCACAAAGGAGCCTGGGATGCTGGCAGTCAGTGATCTATCTTGAAATGATAGTGGATCTTGTACAGAAGTTTGATTCACTGGCCTAACCTAGATTGATTAGATTTGAGCACCCATCGATCCAGATTCATTTTAGACCAGATTTTGCTATTTTTTGACCAGCCTATATACGCTGAACTTCCGTATGGTTATGGGTTTAGATGCATTTTTGATCACTTATACCAGTTTATAAGTAATGTCTATACCTGATGAAAGATTCCAACAAATATACAGATAAAACAGAACTCAGCAAGGGGCTGATGGACTCATACAAAGAAACTCCTTGGCTGTTACGAGGAACAGCACACAGAGACAAAGGAATAACAACACACCAGGAGCTCTGAAAAGGTCAAACTTTGAAGGCTGTTAAGCTCAGTAACATGACAAGAATAAACTCTCTGCGACTTTGTGCTTTTGTCTTCTGAGGTATTTTACAAAATGTGAACCACAAAATTGGAAACTTTTCTAACACATAACATTTCTCAGTCTGGTTTGCAGGAAAGAAACAAGCCAAATAAACCTTGATGTTCAATATTTTTCTGATAACAAATTAATATCTCCAAACAGATTTTCTGGGTGGTTATTGAGCAGTTAGCTTATCACCAGGAACACCACATGAAAAATCTCTCTCTCTCTCTTTCATAAAGCAGCAACTCCACCCCCAATTAATTCTTTTTTCCTGCAAATTAACTATTATTTAAAAATAAAGTGCTTTATAAACTGGGGAAAATTAACACAGATAATACTTGTTACTTATTCTTATTGAGCCCAATAGGCAGCAGACTATGTTGACATATGAAAAAATAGGTGCAAGTAATAAACAACCTTAAAGATACTAAGAAGTATCTAATATTTTTAACAACAAATAATAGCAGCAATCCAAAATGATATTAGCCACTGGAGAGACATAATATCAGACTAAATGAACACGAATCTCATCTAGCATAGCAATTTTTCTGTGCCTGTGATAGACAGTCAGAATAAATGTTTGTACAGGGAAGGAATTCATGGCTTGATTTTCAAAATGTTGAGAACCCACCCCTCTATAAAGTCAATGGGAGTCACACGTGTTTTCACTGAAGGCAGAACATGCTACTCATACCTACAATGTTACTGATCATCGTAGCTCTGATCAATGGGTAGTGTACAAATAACACCACCCCACTACTAACAAGGAGGGGTAGAGTGCCTTAGGCATTCATATGTTTTATTAGGGTTGGATTATAGTTGTAGTTATTATGGTGCAGGACATATACGAAATCTATTTTATCTTTAATACCTATTGCTATCATTTATTGGATCAAAGTGTATATTTACCAGACTTTCTGTATTTAGATATACAGTTGGTTCAATAAAAGGTATCACCAAAAATATCCTTGTTTCTCACCAGCATCCTAAATCCTCCATTCTTTTCTCATATGGAGATATTTGGCAAATGATAACATACCCTCTCAGAATTAACTTAATCGTGACTGGTAAGCGTGTGTCAGGAAAACCTCTGCCCACTTTTCTTTGAGACGTAGAACATGAACCAATTACTTACCATGTGTCACTTATTATACTTTATGCTCATACCCTAGAAGAGTGCTTCTCCCCCCTCCCCCTCCCCCAGCTGCCCATTATTTCCTTTATAGGCCTATCTTAGAGCTACCTATGGGTACATCCACACATGCAGGCATGTGCACTTGCAGCAGCTCAAATAGAAGCAGTGCAAATTTGAGCCAGGGCTTTTTGTCTCAGTGCATGTGCCCAGATGTGCACTTTGGTGTAGTGCAAGTTGTCAGAATAACCCTGCCTGGCTCCTGCTGGATCTCTAGCCAGCAGGAGCTAGAAATGGACCTGGCAGTGTAAAAACCTGCTCTGTTCTGGCCCCATCAGTACAAAAAGCTGCTCTGGCAATTAGCTCAGGGCTACTCATTCTCAGGAGACTTTGGGGCCCAGCCAATTGGCACCTAGGGACACTACCCCTTGTGTCAGCTGGACTGCTGAAGCAGCCCTGAGAGTTCCCTGCACCCTCTGCCCACTGCAGCAGTCTGGAAGTGGGGGCTGCTGCCTGGCTGTAACATGCTGCCACCTGCAACAGCATGTGGTTCCAAGGCTGCACACCTGCCAGACCCAGATGGGGACTGCATGGCCATTAGAGGCATCTCCACCCCTGGGCCGCTGCCAGTGGGCTGTGGCAGCAGAGTTGACCTTTGTGTGGCACTACTGCTATGTGTGCCACCACCCAGCCATCTGGACAGCTATTGACCAGAAGATATTCTTATTGTGGTGGCCTGCTTTGAACTATTAAAGCATGTCCTCCTAGCCCCAAGTGACCAGGAGGTCAGTCACCTCCAGCTGGATCCTGGGTGCCAGTTCTGAGCAGGCTTCTCTGCCAGGGTCCTGCCACTTCCCTCGCTTGCAGGAATTCTGGTGTTGCCTATTTAAAAACTTCAAAATCCCTGACAAAAAAAATACCAAAGTCACTCTTTAAAATATCCCAAAATCCATGTTCTTCCACAAGTAAAACAAAAGACCACTAGACATACATCTATATATATAGAGAAATCAAATCAGTTGTGCAATGTTTTATTGCTATATTTACAATTTTAAAGCAGTTTGGAAACCTACAGTCTCTCTATCATCAAAATAAAGTAAATTCTAAATATCTATAGCTTGGCATTGACTTCTGGCTTTTTTGTCACAGAAAAATCAGAGCCGCCCCTACCTCCTTTACGCACCAGGATTTGCAATACCAAGAAGCACTGATATGCCAGTTCCCTGCCCCTGCCCTTGCCCCTCACTCTAAACCCACAGACCTCCCCCCATTCCAGTCCCCTCACTCCTGACCCAGTCCCCTCACTCCCGAGTAGGCACTCAGATTCTAGTGTGATGGGGCTAAGTACCTACAGAGATAAGATGAGTTTGATTTTAGATATAAAACTGAACCAGATCAGAAAAAGTTGTCTTTGTCAAGAAGACTGATGAAAAAGAAGCTAAGTGACATAGTGGCTTTAATAATACCATTTGTTCACCTTTGGAGAATTAGAGGCCTGACTTTCAGATGTGCTTAGCCCCCAGAATTACATCTGAAGTCAAATGCCCTGATATGTCACCTTTAAAAATGTTTGAAAGACTTCTGTCTATACCATCAAATGATTCTTTGACTGTTAACATTTATTTAAGAGAAGATGAAGAGTAAATGAACAGGTGCAGTATAAATCCTGGTGTATGCACTTTGGCAAAGGAAAGCTTGCACAAATCCTGTGCTGTTACACTCTGTCTCAAGACTCTTCTTTGAGGGCAATAAAGTGATGAAAAAATTTCAGGAACTGAAATCCTGCATGAGCAGGATTGTATTCAGTCAACAAAGTCCCCTAGCACAATAACCATGTAAAAGAAAGCAATAATATGCTCATTAAGATATTTTAGATAAATCAGATCAGTGCTATTCAGACAGACTTGAAGGGTTGCAAGAATAGCATTCTAATGACATTCAGGCCACATTTTCATTAGCTGAATTCTCAGTGCGCTTCATATTCCTTAGTATGAACCTGAAAATGTTTCCCATTTTCACATCACTCAAGAAAATAATTCATCTTGTCACAAAGGTGATATACCCACTGCTTTGCATTGATTATTGCCAGAGAGAGAGTTGTATGACTAGAGAAATTATTATAAAAATGGAGGAGGTTTTTCACCTCTTTCTTGATAAGTTCAATTTTCTGACACGTCCCTAAGTGATTATATGGTTTGCAGAAGTTCAAATCCAAAGGTAAAGCCAGTTGTTCAGAGGTCCCCTTATAGATGTAACCTTTAGCTTACGTGCTGTCATGGAGCGGTTAGCCTTGCTCTTCATTCTAAATCCCCAAATAAGTCTTTATTAATAAAGACTGGGTCTGGAAAAAAATACTGCAAAAAACTCTAGTTATTGAGCAACTTGGAATGTCAAACTGTGCTGAAGTGCAGGAAATAATAGAGTAGGTGGACAGACTTGTATTTTTACATTGGAGAAAGAACAGATTGGGAAAGAAGTATTGACAAAATAAAGATATTTTTGCTCTTAGGTACTGGTTCAAATCCAGATTAATTTGATGCCTTTGGAATTAGAACTATAGCTGGTTGAATTATTGTCATAAAAATGTGTATGATCTGATCATTTGTATAGGTATAGGAATTATTAAAAAATGGATTTTCATTTCCTTCTATTAGATTGATTTGTTTTTTGCCAAATATGATGAGCCATTAAGTCCCAATACAGCAAAACACTGAATCCCATTTTTAGGTTCTTTGCTGATTAGGGAGAGATTTTAAAGGAGAGACTTAATTGCTTTGCTGAACTGGGGTTTGTATTTTCAGATTCTGAGAAAAAAATAACAGTTTGCCAATACTATAAAAAGGTAAATCCAATGGTTCAGGTAACTGTAGCCTATGGTGAGGCTAACATTCATCTTAGACAAAACTATGGAATGGTTGATACAGCATGCAATTAATAAAAGAACTAAAAGATTATAGCAACAGTACTTTCCCTGCTTTTGTGGGAAACACGTCTGTCTAAACAAATTAGGTATTATATTTATTTCACTTTTCAGAAACTCGCCTACTGCTGAAAGTTCAAATAAGCACTCTATCAGCATAAACTAGAGTATCTTTTATCCTCTGTCAGTTGTATGATCATGCCAACTAGCAGAGGGGATAGCTGTAAAGATACACAAAATGAAGGTCTTTCAAGATCATGCATCTTGAATATACAAGTTATTTGAGGAATAAAGTATAAGTTAGCCAACAATATTTTGAGGCAATTACAAATTTCGTTGATAAATATAATGGGTTGCATTTAAACTTAGTATTTTTAAGAGTTCTGCATGGCATTTTACTCCATGATATTCCAAATAAAAACAAAATTATTGAAATGAATGTAGCCAGTATCAAATCGATTAACAACTGCCTAACTAATAGTTAACACAGTTTGCAGTCCTACTCCACATGCAGTATGAATGCTAAGTGTCTACCCAACTACTGAGCATGTGCACCAGCCTGTACTCAGTTTCAGCAGGTATGTAGCTACTTACCTAAGCATAGAGTCTCAGTATTTTGTCCATTTAAAAAACAAATTGAAGAAGACTGTCTCATCTTTTAACTCAATAGCCTAGTGAACAGGGACATAGCCAGGAAGTGGACAGCCAAGGTTCTGGGTCCCCGTCATCCAGAAACAGCTTGAACTTGTATCCCTCCGATTTCCAGTATAGTGTGGTAATTACCAGGCCACATGCTATCCAGCCATCTTCTGAAATTGAGTCACTCTTCCTGGTACTCATTGCAATAAAGTTTCTGTCCCACTGAGAACAAAGGTCCAAGCTAGAACTCAGCATCCCTTCCCCTTTTTCAGATCAGCCATACAACTTTTAGTTTGCTATCTAGATCCTGGCCACACATCTTCCTCTCCTGGGTGCTCAGGGGGCTAGCTTCTAGAGGAAGGCTCAGAGAAAAGGACCTATCTGTGGCATGTAGGTTTGTGCATTGAGACAGGAAGATAGAGAGAAGTAGGATTTAAATCTCCTCTGACTGATGAGCAACAGGACCTGGACTCCTGCTCTCTCGATGAGTGCCCTGATCAGTAAGGTAGTGAGCTAGGATATAACACCTTTCTTCTTCCTCTAAAATTAAACAATGAAAATAAAATTAATTAAGAAAAAAAATAATCAGTTTTCTTTTTTTTTCATTCTATTTTGCTTGCCTTTTGTTGTTTATTTTCTTTTTCTTTTTAATACTCTCCTTTACCATTTTCTTTCTTTTTGGGATTTTATTTATTTTTCTTCTCCATTTTCTGATAGAGTTGCTGAAATATTATGTACAAAAATGAATGTAATGATATCTACTAAGAGATGTCAGTGGTGAAAGGTAGGCCATATTTTCTAATGAGCACAGAAAAGCCCCATGATATATATGAAAATTCATTCTTTCACATACAATATATCTTAAAGGCACCAAGAATCTGATCTTCTGGTTTCATTAGCATGGTTATCATTAATTATCTTACTGTGACTACTGCTCATAACATCATTAATTTTTCCAGCAATTGTGTTACTGCTTAAAGACTGGAATACTTTGATCAAAATTGAGACATCCTGCTTCTTTTTTCCTAGCAGACTTTCATAGTTTTGCAAAAGTGAAATTATTCCCTAGATGTTGCATAGGAAACAATGGATCAGACAGTTAATGACACCTCCTTATCATGGTATAATGCCACCATTAACTTGTGATGCCACTGTATCTCATTATCAGCCACATGGAAGCAACATTTTTACTTCTCAGTCCATTTTGTTAAATTACAATTGGATACCACATGTGAAGGAACATATTCAATTTTGGGAAAAAAAAAATCCTAGTCTCCTGTAATTCAAAGCAGAAGAATATGTTAATTATTTAGAACCATAGTAACTAAATCTCATATTTTTAAAAACACAGTCCACGTTGAATATTAAAAAATAAAATAAATTCCCTGTTATTAAATACATGTAAATTTCCTTAGGACATTTATCAGTAATCCAGAACCAATTATTAGCCCTAATACTCAAGAGCTGCATAAATTGAAAGGACAGTAAAAAGTAGTATTAGATACAGTAAATCAAACCTAATGAAGCAACATTCACACTTTTATGTTGTAGCTTCTAATTAGGAAGTCTGTTAATGAAATTGGGGCATTTACTCAATTGCTGTGAACAATTATTTTCAAATTAAGCCTGGCAATTAAATAGCATGATTAAGCTCATAGTACAGGCTTTTACTAGTTATATGGTGAGTATCTTGCATGCTGGATTATGCATGGTAGTCTAAACTGTAAAAATCTACTGATTAACCAATGTAAATGAAGAGGAATACTACTTAATTAGAAACATCACTGTGTAGGAAAAAGGGATGAAAATAAACTCATTTTAAGAAACCAAAGAACAGTAGGATTTTATAGAGAATGTTGCCGATATTTTCTGTTGGTTTCTTTTATATAGGGGAGCAGTGAAATTAATGGAGAATTATTACATTCACTAGTATTATATTTTATTCATACACAGAAGTAAAATGCATTTTCCAGTTGTAGCTACTTTGCTGCCAAATCCCCTTTAAAATGTTAAAACTCTCTTAATGCCTTCCATCAGGGATTTTACTGGCAAGAGTACTGAGATAATTGCATGATCTTGACAAGTTTTAACAGTAGTGGAAAGATTGCAAGGTGATGAGTATGATTGAATGAGCATATGAGTTTTCTTGAAACTATGGAGCATTAACTCTTCTCAGCCCATTCATCAACTCAAGAGACAGGATTCAATTTTGAGTCTCACATGAGATAAAAATCCTGTTTTATCTTATTGCCTCATTGGAATAATAAAAAATGCATGTGTAGCCTTAATAATTTGGAGAGAAATGTTGTCACTGTAGAGCAAGTCAGCTAAAGGACACATTACATTTACATGATAAAATTAGTATTTAAAACACAGGGGTAAGAAGTATTATTAACAAGGAAAACTGAAACAATGATGCATTTTTCAAACATACATAGAGACCCTACATAACTATGAAGCATGCTAGTAAAAATAAACCAATGATCCTTTAGATTTAAACAAGAAAATGTGACATCTATTCATGAGAAGCATTAGAAATGTTAAACATAATTCCATAAAATCCATATCTAATGGGTTAAGGTTAATCCCTCGCTAGTTGGTAGGACTTTATTCCCAAATCACTTAAGCACATACTTAACTTTAAGGCTGTACAGTAAGGGTGTGGGAAATGGGCCCAATTTATTTGGATTCGGCCCAAATCAGAGACAGTGGTTCGATCCATTGATTCGGATCACTGTCCCCAATTCAATTTGGCTGAAGCTGAATCTGACGATTCGACACTGATATGGCGAATCAGTGATTTGGACACAGGCACAGCTTTAAAAGTTTTTTCTACATACCTTGAGGTAACAGTGTGGCTCATGATCACTGCAGTGCTGGGGCAGACAGAGTATCCCACAGCAGCGTGGGGGTCTCTCCAGCATGCTTGGCAATGAACCCAGAAGTGGACAGGAAGTACGTCCAGGTCCACTTCTGGGTCTGCTGGGGAGCACCCTGCAGCCTCCTGGCTTGGTGATCAGCCACAGGGGAACCCCAGGTGCCCCCCCAGACCCAGGTGGCACCAGTCACTGAGTCAGAGAGGTGTGGGGTGGGGGCCCAGCATGTTCCCAGGTGGACCCGGAAGTGCTTCTGGTCTGCTGCCAAGCATGCTGGGGAGCCCCCCCATTCTTCTATGGGATGCTCCATCCACCTCAGCACCACAGCAATCATGAGCCCCTGCTACCTAGAAGTATGTAGACAAAACATTTAAAGCTGTCTCTATGTCCAAATTGCTAAATCTGTTCGAATCTCTCCAAATCAATTCAGAGGGTTCTGAATTGATTCAGAGAGATTAAAGGGCCCTCTGATTTGATTCAGATTCAGAGATTAGGCCACTGAATCAGGCCAAATGTCTGATTAATCAAATCAGGGACCAAAGCTTTGCACAATCCTACTTTACAGACAGTCAAAAAGCCCAAAGCTGAATCAATTCAATCTTCTCAGGTCAGTCTAAACTGCACAGACTGAACAAATGGATAAGTGAACAGACATTAACTTTTGATTCTGGAAATGCAGCCACATTCCTGCAGTGGTCCTGGCCAGAAGCTGCAGGGCACTAGAGCATGCCTCCCTGCTTGACTGAAGAAGACAACTTGGGTCAAGGCTAGCCCACCCACCCTGTGAGGGGAGGGTTTGCAGGGGAGCTGCAAAGCATCCTGGGATGCTGGGGGACTGTAACAACTCAAATCTGGAGGGGATCTGGAACAGAAGTTCAATAAACAGTTTTAACTTAAATCAGTTAAGTCTGATACTACATCCATCCAGGTTTATCTTAAACCAGTTTCAGCCATTTTGAAAGTAGTTTATGAGCACTAAACTTCTGTTGTGTTACAGATTTGAACTGGTTTCCAATCACTTATACTGTTTTTTGTGTAATTTATTTCCCTAATCGGTGTTGTTGAAGTGAAGTTGAGCACATGCTTACACATTTTGACAAATAAAGGACATAGTCACAAAATATAGGCTTCATAAAAAATATTTTATATAAAAAATATGAATTGAAATATTTAAACCCTTTCTAAAAAAAAAATCAATGGAAACAGTTCAGTGAGATTAGAACTATAAAGCATTTTTTTTTTTCAGATTCTGAAACTCTTTGCCCATGGGAGGTTCAACATTTAGACTAAAACTTTTTAATTCAAATACCGCATATTTCATAACATGGCAAATGTGTGGTAGAAATTAAAAGCAAATGTGAAGAGCAATGTGAAAATGAAATACAGTATGTAAAATAGTAAGTAAAACAATCACAGAGTTATATAGATAATTAAATACTAAATACAGCTTTGTTTTACACAGCGCTGAGCACTATGGTGAGATCTAACACAAGTCTTTTTGCATATGATTAGCTCTGAGCATGTAACTAGTTTTTTAAAGCCATATGGGATTATTCACATGCCTAAAACTATGTACATACTGGGCATGTCTACATGTTCATTAATGTGTCGTAATTATGGTGAATTAAGTTTAGTACCTGCAATAACCAGTACTAACAATACATCATAATTGGCACTACTGCATTTTAGCACAGATGAACACTTTTTAGGTGATGATAATGTTCATTAGACTAAATATACTGTTCTTTAGCACAGTTTTTGCAAGCCACACTAATACACAGTAGAATTAGTCTTATGAGCATTAAGCATCTTGTGTAGATACACCCATTAAAGTGCTTTGCTAAATGCGGTAAGAGTACTTAGTAGATGTATCTACACGTGTCCCTATGGTGCTGTTATTAATGTGCCACCATTTACTACTTCCTTTTAGAAGTACTAAATGAAACTTCAATAATAGGCCATACTGCACCATGCATGCCGTGCAGTTATTTTTACCTGCTATATTGCTGTAGTGATGCGCTACACTGAGGGAGCACACTGCTACGGTGATGTAGCTGCAGTATTGTGGTTTTTGCCAATGAGCCCACTATTCAGCAACAAAAAGCCAATATATTGTATATAGAGGGTCCTCCTCAGCTTTGGGATACTGCATGCTTCTAAAGATATAGAAGAGCATCCTCTTTGGCTAAAAATAAAAAAAAGGGGAGGGAAGGACCTTGAATTTTGGCTCTTCTTTTATAACGGTCTCATGAGTATGACTGAACAACTCTATGAATTCATTCGGAGCTGGGAGAGACTCCATGCCTTACATTAATCATTCAGCACCTTGTTGGATTGTGAGGCTCTTGGAAGACCCTGTTAAGTTGTTTTTAACGCAACATTCTTTGGTTAAATTGTACCAAGCAGTATTTTTAACAAAGATATCAAATAGAAAACAATCTTAAAAAAAAAAAAAAAACAACCAGAAAAAAACCCAACTGTTTTCCTCCCTGGAGAACATCAGTAATTTAAAAATAACCTTTAAATGTCTATTTTTTAAAACTTTTTTTCAAATCTTTTACATGATAGAGATGATTCTGCCTCAGGCAGGGATTTAGACTTGATGACCTATGGAGATGCCTTCCAGCCCAACTTCTCTATGGTTCTATGATTCTACCTTCTCTAATATAGACCTATTATTTAAATGTTATTTAAAATAAGGAACAATCACTAAGATTTTAACATGCAATTTGTTTACTTGACTCTGGAACAGCATAATAAGTATAGAGGAGATTTTGGCATAAAGAGATGAATTTAAGTAAAATATGGAAATGAGCCTCTATTAACTTTAATAATATATAAGAATTTTGTATTAGCTAGCACTTTCAACTCACTTCTGAATGACAACTGCCAATAGTTCAGATCTGAGCCATTGTTCTTTTAGAAATGTAAGTGGTTCTTGTCCTGGTTGCTGTTTTTTTTTAAAACATCCAACTGAGATATTGATGTTTATTATCTTTCAAAGACCTTGTGTTTTATTAGATCAATAATTCAATGCAAGTATATACCTTTCCAAAGTCCTTAGCTTTGCTTAATGTTGAGAATTTGCTTGAAGTGCTTCCTTTAGAAAAATAAAATCAACACTGAGCGACACTATACTTTTTTTTATAATTAAGCAAGAGGGATTAAAGTCATTAAATCCCAGCATCATTTCACACATCAGGAGGGTCACACAATATGTTTAGTATAGTTGATTAGGAAATATATTCATTTTTCAGGTAGAAATTAATATGTAGAATAAAATGACTATGAGTTAGTGCTATAGGAAAACTAAAATATTTGATTATTGCAGGGAGCTAAGTAGTTTGAAGACACAGTTTCAAAGTAGCTCATAGCTAAAGTAGAATCTCATATGACAGTTAATGTCTGTTGCCCTATGGGGTCAGGCCAACTCTTAGGATCTCAATATTGCGCTGTTAGACAGGAGGGTGTGACACAATTGCACATATACAAACACACAAATCAATTAGGTGCATGCATACGCACACTACCAGCTCAGGCACATACACATCCAAACCAGCCTAGGCACATGCATATCTATCACCAATTCAAACACATACACTATACACCCCAAAAGTTAGACACAGATCACTAATTCGTATATCCTGCACACAATGCCATATATGTATATATGTATATACACATTTACCAGTTCACACACATACAACCCATCTACACATACACACAGGTAAGTTCCTAACTTGGATGGTATAGTGTGTATGTGTGTATGTATGTACGTGTTTGGTGTACTTGGGATACCTGAGGAAAGGTTAAGGTAAGAAAGTAGAAGTGTAGGGAGTGAAAGTTGCTGGGAGTGAAAGTCACCGGGACCAGGATTAGAACGGGTAGACTAGAGGGGCCTGGGCTGAAGAACTGAGGCTCAGGGGTAACTTTAGGTTAATTGATCTTAATTGATTAAAAGACAATGCCCAAATCCTACAGAACAGGGGAACGATGCCGGCACAGAGGGACTGGAGCTAGAGCTAGAAAAGGTAGGTGGGGAGCTGAAAAGGTAGGTGGGGAGAGGGAAAATGGGACTAAGGGAAAGTGTGAGTGTTAAAGTGGGGGCCTGGGTGTGGGGAGCCAGAGGATGGCTCCGGGGCAGCTAGAGAAGTTGCAGGGAGTGGCAGTAGGTGCTGGGAGCTGGAGAAAGGCTCCAGCTGCTGGAGAAAACTGCAGGAGAGCCACGAGGAGCTGGGAAGATCCAGGGGTAGGGGGGAAGACTACAGAAGGTGCGGGGGAAGCCTGAAAACAGAGAGACAGACAGCAGGAAATCACAGGAAAAGCAGCAGGAGAGACTGAAAGGCAGCGGGGGCAGCAGGAAAGCAGAGAAAGACAGCAGAAAGTCACAGGAAAAAGGCAGTAGGAGCATGGGGAGCAGAGTGACAACAGAAAATCACAGGAAAAGTAGCAGGAGAAGGCTGACAGGTGGCAGGGGCAGAGGGAAAGGCAGCAGGGGCAGCAGGAAAGTAGAGAAAGGCAGCAGAAAGTCACAGTGAAAAGGCAGTAGGAATTGAGAGAGCAGGAAACTAGTGGAGAGGGGTGGAGGCTGGAGCTGAGGGAGAGAGAGAGAATGAGGCTGGAAGTTAAGATAAGGAAGGGATTGGGATTCAGTAAAACATGACCCAACCCCAACGGGGTTGCAAATGACAGTGGTTTTATTGAACTGGGGAGATGGTGACACAATGTCTTATTGGTTCCCTTGCACCTACCCACACACACGGATGCACACACAATGGCAGCAGGGGTTAGAGAGGCTTGGTGCAGGGGTTGAAGTCCACTGAAGTCCAGGAGGAGAAGAGAGACAGACAGAGAGAGAGAGTTCAAATTGTAGGAGGAGGTGTGCAAGTACTATCTACCTATCCCAGGCTGGAAGTTGATCCTCGATGGCCAGTAGGGGTCTCCTTCAACTTGGTGTTGTCCAGAGGGGGTCGACGGCAGGGCCTCTGGGGTGGATAGGTGACATGAAGCTGGTCTGGTCCAGATGGAAATGGCGTCCAACTGGGTCTGTCTTCACTGCCCATTTTTATAGGGGCAGACCTTGTGTGACCCTAGTGACAGGAGGCATACCCAGGTAAGGGTCAGCCCCTGACGTACTGAGCATGTGTGCTCCATGCAGGGATGTGCAGTTTCGGGTGCCTGTAATGGTGGGGTACAATGGTAGAGTTGCTGGTTCTGCAGGGTCTTTTGTCTTTCAAATGCTGGGTTCTTGTCTCTGTTCCTGGGAGAGGTCCGTGGATCCTGGATGAATCAATGTGAGGTGATGGCCCAGTCATTACAGGTCATTCAGTAGAGGCCTGCGACCATTGTATTTCAATCATTCCCAATCATTCTCATTCATCTGGGAACCAATTTACATGGGAGGGGCATGTGACTCATACAGTTGCAACATGGGATGCCAAGGCACAGGATACAAAATGGAGGCTTGACATATAAAATGGAAACTTGACATGATTTTGGTTCACTTACAAACACAGGCCTCAACCATACAATATCCATATGAAACAATAAAAATCAGTGCAAAAATGATAATAATACAATATACAACAGTAAGAATCAATACAAAGCTAATAATAATACAATATAAAACAGTAGATATCCAAAACCAAAAACCAATACCAAAAACTTGCTACCAAAATAAAAATGTTAAAGCTTATCCTAAATCTGAGCTCACTTATACTTCTCTATAGGGAATAGAGAGGGAGAGAAAAAGTAAAAAATGGTTGGGGAAGGGGAGGGAATGCATTTTAAAATAATTAAAAAAAACAGAACAACCTGGGGGTTTTGATACATGTCTATACAAATATTTTCCTGATGATAACATATTTTTTGTCAGCACCATGTTATCAACCTTTTGCCCCACCCAAAAATCTTTAGACCAGAAAATTACTCCAGTTAATTCTTTTCCAAGACGTCTGTTATGGGTATAACATATCAGAAGTTTATGTGGAAAAGGTCTTAGTTAAGCAAAATAAATTCAGGTGTACTACTTTTACAATTAGTATAATACATGCAAGATGAGCATGTTTCTTAGAATCTGTGATAAATATATGATCTAAATTAAAAGGCCATTTGATAATTTAGTTTGAATATGCACAAACACAATACTGTATTGTATTTCAATGTATAGTATTTTTAGACCCAGATTTAGACGGGGGGGGGGGGGGGGCCAAAAAAGGTGTTTTCTAAATCCTGGGGTGTAATATTTGAAAACTGTTACAGCATGGTTATGTAAACTCCCAAATAGTGTACTTTGATGACTAAAGCTTAAATCAGAGGAATTGAAGAAAACACCCATTGATACATATTGCTGTTCTTGCCAGATAAATTAGGAAACAAATCTAAATTAAAATCAAAAGACAATAGATTTCTTTTTAAAAATTACAAAATAGGATGAAAGCTACATGACATTTGAGACACACACACACACACACACACACATATAGTTATGTATATATACACAGAAGTCTACATGTAAGTGTATGTATATGCATATACGTGTGTGTGTGTGTATGTAGTGTATTTATAATAACATATATTACTGCAAACTGCCTACCCTGTTTGCAGCAACCAGGGGCTGCAAACAAGGTAAGCAGTTTGTAGGCAGTTTGCTGGGAGCAAGACGAGGAAAGGGAAGAAAAGCCAGGCACTAGGCATCAGCCCCTTCCCAGGGAAAGTAAAAGATCCAGAGCTGCCTGTGCCTTTGGCTTGCTGAGTGTTTGTCTGGTATGCTCTGAGAAGCTGGGAGTGTTGCTGGCTGAGTGACTCTTGATTGCTACCTGTGCCTGACAGAAGCCATAATGAGGGGGTGGAGCCAGTTCAGGTCCAGCAGGGTATAAAAGGAGGCTCCCTGAGAGACCAGTGAGCTAGCAAACAGGGGTTTCAAACAGAGTAAGCAGTTTGCAGGTCATTTGGATGCCCCTCTGTCGTGAGGGGAGAGCCTTTCAGGTTGGTGTGAGGAAGCAGGAAAAAAGGAACCCTTTGGGGCCAACAAGCAGTAAACAAGCCAGCTTCTAGGTGTGTTTGCTAGGGAAGGTGTGCTTGGAAGAAGGGCAGTGAGACAGAGAAGGCAGATTAAAAGACCCTGCTGGAGGGAATGGCTGGAGGAGGTTGTAATGCCAGAGACAATGCTACTGCCTTTGCTTGCACCTGTGAGGTTCCAGTTCAAGCAGGAGCACTCACGATTCAGACTTCCATCCAGGTCCAATTTGACACTATAGGGACTACGGCTTGCAGGTTCCTTCCAGTGATGGCTGGGTCAGGGACTGCCTGTGGTGTCAGTAGTGCCTCCTGGTAGTGTCTCAGGCAAGAAGTTGTGAGGCTCTGAAGCATAGGCGATATGTGCTGGGGCACAGGGGGGCACATGCCCCCCCTGAAATTGGCCCTCACTGGCCGGGGAGTGGTGGGCATCGGTCAGTGTTCCCACCCTGAGAAGCACCAGTGGCACTTCCAGTTTTGCTGGCGACACTTCTGATTTGCCACCAGTGATCAGCCACTGGGGCACCCCTCCCCCCCCCCCCGAGCCACGAGGCACCAGTCACCCAAGTTCTGAAGTTTCCTCCGCCATGTGGACTTCATCAATTCAGTGCTGAAGGAGATGTCCGGGACTGTGGAGGAAGAACTGCCAGAGGCATTGCTAGACAAGGGAGATGACATGAATTCCCAGAAGGGTGGAAGCTGGAAGCTTGTGACCTCTGGCAGCAACCAGAAATCTTCATCTCCACCTGCAGAAGTTCATCTGGTGAACAGGTATGCAACCCTGGCAACAGAGAGGGAGGAGCACATCCCGTTGGTGGAGGAAGACAGGTCAGGTGTCACCAAGGTAGGAAGGATGGAGACAACCACCACTAAGAAGAAGCAGTGGGTGGTGGTGATTGGAGACTCTATTCTGCAGGAGATGGAGAGAGCCATTTGCCTACCTGATCTGTTGTCTTGGGAAGTCTGCTGCTCACCCGGAGGCCAGATCCAAGATGTCATGGAGGGGTTATTGAGACTCATCCAGCCCTTTGATTACTACCCCATACTGCTCATCCATGTGGGCACCAGTGATACTGCCAGGGGAGAACCTGAGCAGATCACAAGTGACTGCAGGGCTCTGGGCGCAGGGATGAAGGGGACTGGGGCTCAGGTGGTGTTCTCTTTGATCCTTCTGGTCAAGGGAAAGGGCTTGGGCAGGAGTGGGTGCATCCTGCAGATCAGTATCTGGCTAGTGGTGTCACCAGCAGGGCTTTGTCTTCTTTGACCATGGGATGATGTTCCAAGAAGAAGGATGTTTGCAAAAAGATGACATCCATTTGATGAAGAGAGGGAAGAGCATCTTTGCAGACTGGCTCACTAACCTAGTTGTGGGGGGTGGTTTAAACTAGGTTGGCTGGAGGATGGAGACAAAAGCTCTGAGGTAAGTGTGAAAGTGGATGAACTGGAGGAAGAGCACATAGGAAGGGGCAACAGGGGAGGTGTTCCTTTCCTGAGAAATCAAGGCAATTGACTAGTTACCTTAGGTGCCTACACATGAATGCATGGCACCTGGGAAACAAGCAGGAAGAACTGGAAGTCCTTGCACAATCACAGAACTATGACATGATTGGAATCACAGAGACTTGCATGACTGCAGCATTGTCATGAATGGATTTAAACTGTTCAGGAAGGACAGGCAGGGGAGAAGAGGAGGAGGAGTTGCACTTCATATAAAAGAGCCATGTGATTGTTCAGAGATCCATTATGAAACTGGAGATAGGCCTGGTGAAGGTCTCTGAGTTAGGGTCAGAGGAGAAAGCAACGAGAGTGATGTCATGGTGGGGGTCTGCTATAGACCACCAGACCAGGAGGAAGTAGTGGATGAGGCTTTCTTCAAAGAGCTAGCAGAAGTTTCCCAATCATAGGCCCTGGTTCTTATGGGGGAGATAATTCACCCTGACATCTGCTGGGAGGGCAATACAGCAGTGCACAGGCAATCTGGGAAGTGTTTGGAGAGTGTTGGGGACAACTTCCTGGTGCAAGTGCTGGAGTGGCCAACTGGGGGCCATACTATTCTTGACCTGCTGCTCACAAACAGGGAAGAATTGATGGGGAATATACTAGTAGATTGCAACTTGGGCAGCAGTGATCACAAGATAATTTAGTTCCGTATCCTGAAGAAAGGAAGGATGGAGAGCAGCAGAGTAAGAACCCTGGAATTCAGAAAATCAGACTTTGACTTCTTTAGGGAACTCACAGGCAAGATCCCCTGGGAAGCCAGGCTGATGGGGAGAGGAGTTCAGGAATGCTGACTGTACTTTAATGCAGCCTTACTGAGAGTGCAGAAACAAACCATCCAGATGTGCAGGAAGACTAGAAAGAATGGCAGAAGACCAGCTTAGCAGGGAATTCTTCAATAAACTAAATCACAAAAAAGGAATCTTATAAGAAGTGGAAACTTGGAGAAATAATTAGGGAGGAGTATAAGGGTATTGCTTGGGCATGCAGGGATGAAGTCAGAAAAGCCAAATTGCAATTGGAGTTCAAATTGAAGTTTTATCTTTGAAAAACCATGGTGATCAGGAGAGGTCCCAGATGATTGGAAAATGGCAATCATAGTGCCCATATTTAAAAATGGGAAAAAAGAGGATCCAGAGAACTACAGACCAGTCAGCCTCTTCTCAGTTCCTGGAAAAGTCATGGAGCAGGTTCTCAAGAAATCCATTTCTTGAGTGTGTGTGTGGAAGGAGGCGGCTGAGTGGAGCCGGGCTGGATCAAGCCCCGTCCCAGGCCCCTACTTGGTTTCCCTCCCCCCGGCCCAGGCCCCTACTTGGCCCAGCCCCCCCAGGGACAGAGAGAGGGGGGGGTACTCACCTGTCCCCCTCCAGTAGGGCAGGGTCCCCCAAATCCCGGGCAGGGCCCCCTTATTGCCCTAAGAGCAGCTTCCTCGACGGCAGGCCCACTGTGCATGCGCACAGTTTAAAAGGGCCCGCCGACTGGGAAAAAAAGCCCAGTTAGGCTCAGAAGCGGCGAGAGATGCGCGGGTGAAAGCTCGCTGTGCCCCCACTCCCCCGAAGCCCCCCAAAACCCTCCAGCAGCCGCGGAGCCACCCGCCGACCCCCAGCACAGCCAGGGTAAGCGGGGCCCGTGGAGAGAGGGGGCTAACCCCTTAG
>NW_005842423.1:904174-907221 GCF_000455745.1 Alligator sinensis
GCATGATCAGAGGTCAGGGAAACAGACCCTACAGTGACAGGCTGAGAGCCCTGGGGCTCTTTAGCCTGAAAAAGCGCAGGCTCAGGGGTGATCTGATGGCCACCTACAAGTTTATCAGGGGTGACCACCAGCATCTGGGGGAACGTTTGTTCACCAGAGCGCCCCAAGGGATGACGAGGTCGAACAGTCACAAACTACTTCAAGATCGTTTCAGGCTGGACATAAGGAAGAATTTCTTTACTGTCGAGCCAAGGTCTGGAACAGCCTGCCACCAGAGGTGGTTCAAGCGCCTTCATTGAACACCTTCAAGATGAAACTGGATGCTTATCTTGCTGGGATCCTATGGCCCCAGCTGACTTCCTGCCCTTTGGGCAGGGGGCTGGACTCGATGATCTTTCGAGGTCCCTTCCAGCCCTGATGTCTATGAAATCTATGAAAAATTTTAAGCACTTGGAGGAGAAGGTGATTAGGAACTGTCAACATGGATTCACCAAGGGCAAGTCATGTCTGACCAATCTGATTGCTTTTTTATGATGAGATGATTGGCTTTATAGATGTGGGGAGACCAGTGGATGTGGTATACCTTGATTTTAGCAAAACTTTTGATATAGTCTCCCACAACATTCTCACAGGTAAGGTAAAGAAGTACAGGATGGATGAATGGTACAAGATGGACTGTAAGATGGATAGAAAACTGGCTAGACCATTGGGCTCAGAGGGTACTGATCAATGGCTCAATGTCTAGTTGGCAGCTAGTATCAAGTAGAATGCCCCAGGGGTCAGTCCTGGGGCCAATTTTGTTCAACATTTTCATCAATGACCTGGAAGATGGCAAAGAGTGCACCCTCAGCAAGTCTGAAGATGACACTAAGCAAGGGGGAGTAGTAGATACACTCAAAGTCTGAAGGGGAGGGCTAGGATTCAGAATTACCTTTACAAATTGGAGTATTGGGCCAAAAGAAATCTCATGAGGTTCACCAAGGACAAATGCAAAGTCCTGCACTAAGGATGGAACAATCCCATGCACTGGTACAGGCTTGGGGCTGATTGGCTGGGCAGCAGCTCTGCAGAAAAGGACCTGGGGATTACAGTGGACAATAAACTGAATATGAGCCAACAGTGTTCCTTTGTTGCAAAGAAGGCTAACAGTATGCTGGGCTTCATTGGTAGGTGTGTTACCAGATCAAGGGAAGTGATATTTCCACCCTCTATTCAGCACTGGTGAGGCCACATCTGGAGTACTGTGTTCAGTTTTGGGCCCCCCACTACAGAAAGGATGTGGACATAGTGGAGAGAGTCCAGTGGAGGGCAACAAAAATGGTGAGGGGCTGGAGGCACATGGCTTATGAGGAAAGACTGCGGGAACTGGGCTCAGTTAGTCTAGAGAAGAGGAGAATGAGGGGGAATTTAATAGCAACCTTCAACTACCTGAAGGGAGGTTCGAAAGATGATGGAACCAGACTGTTCTCAGTGGTGGCAGATGACAGAACAAAGAGCAACAGTCTCAAGATGCAGGAGGTTTTCAAAATTCAGACAGACAAAGCTTGGGCTGCGATGATCCCATTGGAGATGATCCTGCTTTGAGCAGGGGGTTGGACTAGGTGACCTCCTGAGGTCCCTTCCAACCATAATTTTCTATGATTCTATATACACAGGGGCAGATTGAGGATTTCCTAAAGGGAGTGCAGAAGCAGCAACCCACACTGCAGGGGTGGCTGCTCACCCTGCTCCTAGTCTCCTTCACCCACATTAATCCAGACCAACTGCCCTTGGGAGCCTCCAGGGACTTTTCTCTTGCCTTCTCATGCTCCTCCCCCTCCACTGCCTGCTACTGTGGCTTTCCATGTTATTCCAGGAACACCACCCCTCTTTCTCCCTGCCCCAGCTGGGCTGTAGTAGGGCTGGGCTCATATGGGGATGGGGAGAGCAGCAACAGCAAGGCAGAAGAGTAGTCACCCCACCACTCTCTCCCCTATGGACCAGGAGCACATGCAGAGAAGGGTATCTCCCCTACCCATCACCACTGCTGCTTTCTACATTCACACCTGAGCCCAGCCCATGTTCAACCTGGCTGGGGTGGAAAGAAACAGCTATGTTGCTTCCTCCACCCCCAGGAAAGTGGGTAAATGTATAGCAACTGGCAGAGGAGAGGATGGGGAACTGGAGAGGCATATTTTCATCTCCTTTGAGGGCTTAGAAACCCCCACAGGCTCCAATGGTTTGGTCCAATCCAAAAGGGGGATGCAGCTGTGTCACTGCACCCCTTCTTGATGCACCCCTGCATATGTGTATGTGTATGAATTATACATATTGTATATGATACTGATAAGCACCCCTTGTTTCAGGGGCACCTGGCTAAACCGCTAGGGACAGAGGTAAGGCTGGAAGCCATGTCCAGCAGAGATCCCCTGAACTTTTACTATGCATTTTCTACTTCAGGAACAGCTTTGTATGTTTTGAAAAAAGTATTTTATCTAACCAAGGGCATAGAGTAGGTTGTTTAGGCTGGGGGAGATCGCTTGTTGCTTAGTTGTTTAATTGCTGGCCTTGCTAGAGGAAAAGCTGTATCAACAAAGTTCCAGAGCTGGAAGGGGGGTTACTTGGGGGGGGAGCTGGAAGCGGGGTTACTTGCTAGGCTTGCTACACATTTCATCACATCAGCAAGTTTAACCTGTTACGTAGCTATATAAGGCAGACGCCCACTGGGGTGTGTGTGCTTGCTTTGCAAACGATTGCCAAGTGCCACTTTCTGCGCAGAAATAAAGATTAAGTTGGATCCTTCACCGCTATGTGTTTATTGGCACAAGCGCACCGGGCACGAACTCACTGTCCTTTGGGGACAACAATTTCTGGCGACCACGAAGGGACCCTAGCTGACTGCCTTGCCCGGTCCACCTCTTTGGCTCCGGCAACAACTGTGGACGGCGCGAGGGCCAGGCGCCACCGACCTTATTCGTCGGAGGTCTGACCGTCTCCTGGTTGCCTGACGGAGTCGGGGAGGGGCACAACGGCGCAACGCTCGAAGGACCAACTTAATCAGGTGGGGC
>NW_005842423.1:911917-914544 GCF_000455745.1 Alligator sinensis
GTGGCCTGTGCCCTGGCAAAGGGCCTAAATACAACTTCACAGGCCCTAGCTGCCCTCAATATTAAAATAAAAAAACTAAGAGGAGCTACTCTGCAAAATAGAGCAGCCATAGATTACTTGTTGCTGAGGCATAACCACGGATGTGAAGAGTTCGAGGGAATGTGTTGTTTTAATTTGACAGATAACTCTGAGTTGATAGAGTCAAAAGTGCAGAAGTTAAAAAAGGTTCTGTCCCACATTAAGCAAGGGGAAGGGTTCGACTTCTCATGGCTTACTTCTTGGCTTCCTAATTTTTCATGGCTTAAGCAAATTTTCCTATTAATTGTGGCAAGTATATGTATTTTCTTGATGATCTGTTGTGGGGTACATTGTGTGCCACTGTGTTGTGAAGTACTCAAGAAATCAATTTCTTCCCCCGTTCACCACGTGATGTTTGTAAAATCATCAGTTACAAACCCGATCCAAAATAATCGGGAGGAAGCGAAAAGATTTCTGGAGATGAGAAAGATAGTCGAGGACTATGGGCCTTTTCCATAAGGACCATAGCCTCGAAGCGGGGATTTGATAAGCACCCTTTGTTTCAGGGGCACCTGGATAAACCCCTAGGGACAGAGGTAGGGCTGGAAGCCATGTCCAGCAGAGATCCCCTGAACTTTTACTCTGCATTTTCTACTTCAGGATCAGCTTTGTATGTTTTGAAAAAAGTATTTTATCTAACCAAGGGCATAGAGTAGGTTGTTTAGGCTGGGGGAGATCGCTTGTTGCTTAGTTGTTTAATTGCTGGCCTTGCTAGAGGAAAAGCTGTATCAACAAAGTTCCGGAGCTGGAAGGGGGGTTACTTGGGGGGGAGCTGGAAGGGGGGTTACTTGCTGGGCTTGCTACACATTTCATCACATCAGCAAGTTTAACCTGTTACGTAGCTATATAAGGCAGACGCCCACTGGGGTGTGGGTGCTTGCTTTGCGAACGATTGCCAAGCACCACTTTCTGCGCAGAAATAAAGATTAAGTTGGATCCTTCACCCCTGTGTGTTTATTGGCACAAGTGCACCGGGCACGAACTCACTGTCCTTTGGGGACAACAATATTATATATACAGTATATATAGCATATCATGTGTACATAATGTATCTATATAGGGTTAAATGAGGAAATAGAAAAACAAAAATATCCATTTATATTTTAAATCACAATGGTATAGAAATCATTGACAATCATAAGTTGTCTTGTAGTACAGTCTATCAGGCCCTGGCTTACATTACACTTTAGATGTTATTAGCCAGTTAGTCAAATCTTAAGTAGTTATCTGGCTCACACATTCATGCATTTAATGGCACTATACAACAGGGAATAAGCCACAAAGTTATAAAATAAGATTAATAACTTTTTGGTTAATTTCCATTGTGCCATAAATAGAACATGTGGTAAAGCTGATCAGATGATGTATGCTCTGAGTCCTTTGTTCTGATGTGCTCCTGAGGCTAGGAGCCTTCCAAGGTCCTGAGGCTGGAAGTGCCCATCACCTGAGTAGTGCTCCAAGCTGGGTACACCAGGCACCCAGCTTAATATTTGCTGTTGCAGGGGAAGCCTGGGATCAGAGCTCAGTTGTACTTTCTGCCAGATCCCCATTGCTCCTTTAATTAAATGTCTACCAGGGACCTTAGCTGACAATATAGTTAAATAAATATGTTCATCTATACATTGACCTTTGGAAAGTATTTTAGGATTTGAGTTTTTGAGCTTAGAGAGGTTTCTCACCAGAGTTAAATGAACCATTCAAAAAATACGAATTCATGCAAAATGGTGGAATGAGTATCTAACAAACGAATCCTAAACATTACACACTCAAAGTCAACAGGTTTGAATGGTGTTTCAGTGATGCTTGAGTTGTAATTTAATTTATATGATATCTTTGTTCAAGGGCCTTTCATAGAATATGGAAAGGTGGAATGGACCACTTTTATGCACACTAGTTGAAAAGAGACCCTATTTCTCCAACCAGGGACTGAAAAAGGTACTATAAACTAGGGCTCTGTTAGTATTGAGGCACAGTGTGATAACCTCTTTGAAATGTGAAATTTGGTGTTCAGAATCTCAGCTTCTCTACTTTTAAGTAGGTTTTTTTTCAAGTATGGACGTAAGAAAACCTTGAAAACGTGAGCATATACCTATGCAAATCAACAGCAAGCTTAGAATAATAATGGGAAGAGGTGGGTACTGCCCATTTGTCTCAGGTGATAACTTGTGTATCTAAAAATTAGTATTTAAGTGTCAAGAGAATGAGATATTTCAATCCTTCAATGCAGAGAATGGGGGTCATTGATCTACATAATCTATTTTGGAGATGGGAGCAACTTTCTGTGGAGGAACTCCTACAGAAACACATCATGAGAGGGGAAGGAGGTAGTCTTCGTAAGACATTCCTTATAGGTAATTCCTTATAGAGATCTTTATTTATTTAATACCTTTCCATAATTTCATAGGTCAAAAGGACAATTTATTCCAGTGAGTAAAGGCAGATATTAATAGTATGAACAAATGTGTGTTTTATTTGTAGGGCATGGAAAAGTGTTTGAAAAGATACAATCACTACACCCCACAATCACTACACACCACAACATAGCCATC
>NW_005842423.1:914649-915969 GCF_000455745.1 Alligator sinensis
GCATTCCCAGATCTTACAGCTGCACCTCCAGAATCTAATACATCTCATCCAATGCACCAAATGCCCTGATGGAAAATATGCAGGTGAGACCAAATAACAACTGCGCACCAGAATGAACACACACCGGAAATAAATCAAAGACAGGAATACCCAATTACCTGTGGGGGCACATTTCTCACAAGAAAACCACTCTCTCTCCAATCTCTCAGTCCTGATCCTCAAAGGAAACTTACACAACACTTCCCAGAGACGAGCCTATGAACTCCACTTCAGCAACCTCCTGGATACTAAAAATCATGGACTAAATATAGACATTGGATTTATGAAACATTATAACTTGCCTGACAGCTGACTTCCCAGGTAGTTCTCCACAATTCACCCCCCTTCTCTCCCCACCCACCCCCAGCCTGTCTCTCACCCATTGACTCCTCAATCTACATTTTCACTGATTGCCTGTCTTGTATGCATACCAGCACAGCCTCTGGCTTTTTTGCTTTTCATTCCTTCCAGGAAGAGCACACATCAACTGCTGAAACTTCCTTAGCCTGACGAAGGGTTTTTGAATCTGAAAGCTTGCTTAAAAATTGTTCTCCAAATATTTAAATTGGTCTAATAAAATATATCAGATTCACCCAAAGAACCTTGGTTGAAAAGATAGATGATACAGACAGATATATGGCAGAAATAAAAATTTTAAAGGCATGGTCATTAGAAAACATGAGTTCCACAAATGAGGAATAGTTCCTGCAGGACCTCTAAGGACAAAATGGGATAGTCTAATGGAGAAATAGTAGAATATTGAATCTTCACCAGAAACTGACAGCAGAACAAAGATTATACTGCCAATGAACTGGTTCTTTCTCCTTCCAAATTAACACTGCTTCTTTGTTCCATAACAATTTGGTAATTCTAACAGAATGATAACAAATGCATCTGCCTAATGCTTAAGCTTCACCTTTCCTTTGTGGATAAGATAATTATCTATTTTTAGTTTATTATTTTATATATACTTGTAATGAGGCTAAAGCAGAACCCTGGACCCAGTGAGTTCCAATCAAGAGATTAGGACAAGTCACTCCCTGAGCAAGTGCCTTCTGCAAAAGCCCAGAGCAGCACTTTGGTCCTAGCTGAGCTAAATCAGGGCAGATAATCTCCAGAAGCCCCTTAAAAGCCAGGCCCAGCCTGCAGTCTCCTTGTCTGGGAAAAGGCAGAAGTTTTGGCTTCTAAACTTCTAAGTACTTCCTTGCTGATCTTTTGGTTTTGACTCCAAGTCCAGTAAGCAGTACTGTAGCAAGAAGATCAGGGCAGGGGCGGGGGGGG
>NW_005842423.1:915979-924888 GCF_000455745.1 Alligator sinensis
CTGGGCACTGAAGTGTAGGGGTGCCAACAGGCAAGTTGTGAGTTGATATTCTGTTATAAATATAAAAAAAAATAAATTGGCTGATGTGGCCTATAAATGCTGTTCAAGTGTGCAACCGCAGCATGCGGCCAACCTGGCACCCTGGAGAGCATCATCTGGCTAGTGAGTCTGTTGTGGGGGGAAAGGGGTTGGGGGAGGGAAGAGGTGAGGGGGCAGATCAAGGCCCCCCAGTGAGGGAGGAGGGGGGACTGGGACTGGGGCAGGGGCCGGCCAGCCGGGGCAGCTCCTGCCATTGCATGCACCCCCTAGGCAAGCATGGGTTGGGTGGGGCATGTGCCCCCAGATCTGTGCACAGGACAAAAGTAAGGTGCCAAATTTCCTTGCTATGGCACTGCCAGTAAGGCCCTTGGCATTCATAGAATCATAGAACTAGAAGGGACCTATATGTACATCAAGTCTGGTCCCCTACCATGGGCAGGAAGTTATAGGACTCAGATGAGCTCAGCAAGGTGCCTGTCTAGCCTCATCTTGAACATCTGCAAGGAGGGTGACTGCACCACCTCTGCTGGGAGTGTTTTCCAGACTCTGGTGATTCTTACAGAGAAAAAGATTTTTCTTATGTCTAGCCTGAATGTACTCTCTATTAACTTATGCCCATTGGTCCTCATCCTCCATTTAGGTGTCTTCTTGAAGAGTTAGTCCCCTAGATCTTGGTGCTTACCCCTGATGTACTTGCAGGCAGCTATCAAGTCACCTCTCAGCCTTCTCTTAGTCTGGGAACTGGGCCTGTTCAGTCTGAGTCCCTCCCCATAGTCTATCCTCCACACCCTTAACCACACAGGTGGCCTTTCTTTGTTTCCTCTCAAGCTTATCCATATCCTTCTTGAAATGTGGTGCCCAGAACTGGACAGTACTCCAGCTGAGGCCTCACCAACACTCTTCCTAGATCTATTAGCCGCACATCAGCTGATATACCCCAGAGTTCTATTTGCCCTTCTGGCAATGTCATCACACAGTTGGTTCATGTTCATCTTCAGGTCAATCCTGAAGGTCTTGTTCAGATGCTTTGCCAGCCAGTGGACCACCACCCATTGTGTAGTTATGATAAGGGCTGTTCCTACCCAGATGAAGGACCTTGCACTTCATAGATTTCATAGACATTAGGGCTGGAAGGGACCTTGGAAGATCATCGAGTCCAGCCTCCTGCCCAGGGGCAGGAAATCAGCTGGGGTCATAGGATCCCAGCAAGAAAAACATCCATTTTTCTCTTGAAGGCATTCAAAGTAGGTGCTTGAACCACCTCTGGTGGCAGGACATTCCATTCCTTGGGGCTCAGACAGTAAAGAAGTTCTTCCTTATGTCCAGCCTGAAATGGTCCTGAAGGAGTTTATAACCATTTTACCTTGTAATCGCTTGAGGCGCTTTGGTGAACAAACTTTCCCCCAGGTCCTGGTAAACAACTCTTATAAATTTATAGGTGGCCATCAGGTCACCCCTGAGCCTGCACTTTTCCAGGCTGAAAAGTCCCATGGCTCTCAGCCTCTCATCATAAGGTCTGTTTTCCTGATCTCTGATCATGCATGTGGCTCTCCTCTGGACTCTCTCAAACTTCCCCACATCCTTTTTGAATTGTGGAGCCCAAAACTGGACACAATACTTGAGCTGCAGCCTCACCAAGGCTGAGTACAAGGGGAGAATGATGTCCCGGGATTTGCTTGAGATGCATCTATGGATGCAAGCCAGCATTTTGATTGCTTTACTAGCCACAGCATAGCACTGAAGGCTCATGTTCATCTTCTGGTCAATCCTGACCCCCAAGTACCACTCATCCATAGTGCTGGTCAGCATAGCACTGCCGAGCCGATAGACATGCTGCAGGTTTTTCCTCCCAGGTGGAGAACTTTGCATTTTTCAGTGTTAAACACCATCAGGTTCTTGTCCGCCCATTTACTGAACCTGTCAAGGTCAGCCTGGATCTCCCTCCTGTCCTCAGGTGTGGATGCTTTACCCCAAAGTTTGGTATCATCCTCAAACTTGGCCAGTCTGCTTCTGACTCCAATGTCCACATCATTAATGAAGAGGTTGAACAATATAGGTCCAAGGACAAAGCATTGAGGGACCCCACTGGTCACAGCACACCATGACGATTGACTTCCATCAACCACCACCCTCTGGGTCTGACCATGGAGCCAATTCCCCAGCCAGCAGATCATGGTGGACCCGAGGCCACAGTTAGCCCATTTTGCCAAAAGGTGATCATGGGATACCAGATTAAAGGCTTTTTTAAAGTTGAGATATACGATATCAATCTCTTCCCCCTTGTTCAGGTGATTTGTCAACTTCTGCCTGTCAAACCTCATCTGATTCCATTTCGCCTATGATTCCAGTCTGTCAAGGTCATCCTGGATCTTTACCCTATCCTCTGATGTGCCCACATTTCCTCACAGCTTGTTATCATCTGTGAACTTAATCATTGAGCTTCCTAACCCTCATTCAGGTCATTAATAAATATATGTATATATATAAATAATAAATAAAGAGCACAGGTCCAAGCACTGATCCCTGGGGGACACCACTGGAGTTGGCCCTCTAGGATGAGGCCATCCCATCAATTACAACTCTCTGGGAGCAGCCTCTAAGTCAGTTGTCCGCCCATCTCACTATAGACTGATTCAGCCCAGTACCCTCCAGTTTGTTTGACAGAAACTTGTGGGAAATGGAATCTGAAATCCAAGGAAATGAATCTTTCCTGAAATCTGCATAAATGACATCAACCTCATATTTCTCACCCAATTGGCTAGTTATCTGGTCATAGAAGGACACTAGGTTAGTCACTCATGATCTACCCTTGACAAAGCCATGCTACGTGCCCAGCCCATTCTCTGATGCCAGCTCCCTGATCATGATTCTCGTTGAACTTCAGCTCTGGCTTTTGGCTTCTGATCCCATTTAACCTTCATTTACCTTGTTTCTAGATTCAGCCTCTCATCCTGTCTTGTCCTAAATTTAACTTCAGGTTTAAAATCCAGTTCTGACACCAGACCCCTTCAGACCCCAGCTTCCTGGGGAACCAGCCTTGACTATACCTATGCTTCAGGTAACTTACCCCAGGCAAGATCACTCCTGGCCTGGTGCATAACAATGCTCTGGAATTTGTAATGTAAGAATCACTTTCTTGAGTTGATATAAAATCAAGTTACTATCTGAGGATTTTCTTTTATATATATATATATATATATTCTAAATGTGGAATCTAAAATGTTAAAAAATAATTATTCATTGATCTCACTGAACAATCCAAGCAAAAGTAGGGTTTACTCTAATTGCAATACTGTAAACTTTGGATTTAATTTTAAAGAGGCTAATTGGTTTGGTGTAGTTATTTTACTAACAGAAAAAAGAGCACCCAAGAGACAAAACCGCAGAGGGGTGAGATTTTATGATGTCTAGTCCTCCTGTCCTGCTGTGCCCCTGCATGCCCACTTGCCCTTACTTGAGGGCCCACTACCTCCTGGGATGATGGAAGACTTCAATTTGGGCAGAAAAACCATGGAGAGTAGCCACAAATTAAAGGAACAGGAGCAATATTAAGTGCATTAGAGATAATCCTGTACTGGAGTGGCATAATGTTAAGCCAAATAATAAGTGCCTTAAGCCACTTAACAGGTGTTAACATGCACCCAGTTCAGGGTTTAAGAGCTCCAGAAGCCACCTAAAGTTAACATGTAACAAGACCCTTAGAGAGGTGGTGGAATCTCCATTGCTGGCTGTTTTTAGGATTAGGCTAGACAAACACTTGGCTGGAATGGTTTATACAGGGATGGAACAAAGTTAGAATACATAACCTCCTGAGGTCCTTTCAAGCCCATGTTTGCCATGATTTTGTAGAGACTTTATGTTACAGATTTTAATCATTTGCCAGGGTACCTGGGAACCCATGTCATTGATCAAGATTCTGTTGTGCTAGGTGCTATGGAAACATATAAACAAACCAAGTCCTTCCAATTTAACTATACAACAAGAGAGAGCAGATGAATACAGATAGACTGGTGGTCTCAATACTGTATTCAGTGCTCCAGTGATGTAACTGTTATAAAGATTTTTTGTAGGCATTCTAACAGCAGAGAGATTTGAACAAGGAATGAGACATAGAAGATGGCAATAATGTCCTCAAAGCTCTTATGCATGAGGAGCATTCTGGGAGAAAGCACAATGTAATGGTTTGAAAATTTAACAAGCAGGCAAAGCAATGCCATAATGTCATTGCACAGTTGCAGCATTATATTAAACTAGAATATGAGTATTAGAATCTGTCTCTCTTTTTATTATTATTATCATTAAAAATAAATACTTCAGCAGCCTAATCCACTGTTCTATCAGCATTGTAAATGACAGTGCTTTTGTACTATTATTATGATTTTAGTATAAATATTTGATGGGTTTTTCTCTCTAAAGACTGGGCCACATCCTTTTAAAAAGAAGTTGTTGTTTTTCTCTCCAATTGTTTTATGAAAAAGATGTGTAGTATTCACCAGAAATATAATGATTTTATTTTTGCATGCCCCTTTAGGCAAATAAAGCACTAAACCCAGCAGGCATTTTTGTCATCCTTTAAAAAAAGGAAAATGACTTCTCTTTGACTATAAAATAACAGCAGCCAATTCATTCTCCCCCACCATCCCCTAGAGAGCTGTTATGAACAAGATTATAATCACTCTAGCTAGCAGCATTCATTGTTGGTATAGTCGCATGGTATAAACTAAGGGTAAAGATCACCATTGTGCTGATGCCCAGTCAAGGGCTATAAACCATTTAAATCCTACTTAAGCTCTCAAAATAGGACTTAAATGGATCTTAAGCCTCATGGCAGATATCTGCTCAGGAGTGAATTTGGCTTGAAATGAAATCTGAAGTGATCACAATCTGCTAAAGTGGAAGGCTAGGAGGCTTTGTTCTGTATGTAGTCAAAGTGCATCCCAGCTTGCTTGATGGACTGTAACCACTGCAGCACTTTTGCAAATAGTAGCATGCATGACCTAAATGTTAAAAGAGCACGAGTGCTAAGAAGTAATACCCATAGTTTACCCTCAAATGGAATCCTAGATTATATGGACCGAAGAGACTATTATGATCATCCTATCTGACTACCTGTATGAAAAACCATGACATTTCAAACCATAATTCCTGTGCTCAGCACAAAATCCTCTGTTTGGCCTTCAGCATATTTTTTTTTCAGAAAGCCATCCAGTCTTGATTTAAAGACTTCACGTGATGGAGAATCTCTCAGATTTCTTGGTAATTTGTTCTGTGGAAGGTATTAGTCTTATTTCAAAGTTGAACTTTGGTGGCCTCAACTTATAGTCAGTAGTTTTTATTACATCTTTGTCAGTAAGAAGAAAGAACCCTCTGCTAGGCAAGAAGTCCCCATGTAGGTACTTATAGTCTGTGATCAAGTTGTTTTTCGCTCACAAAAAGTTTGAGAAAATGATTATGACTGATTTAACACGTGTAGGAAATAAGCAAGTACACCTGCTCCATACCACTGGGGGTAGGGGGAACAAATGAGGGGATAGAGCAGGGGTGGGCAATTATTCCAGCTGGAAGGCTGCTTATAGAGTATTGGTGAGCTGTCAAGGGCCACAAAGGTATCCCCACTCCTTGACAGGTGCCCTACCCCCCCAGTTGCCATCCTGGGACCAGAAGTCCTGCCCCTAAACCCCTGACCTCTGACACCTGTGGATGTGGGGGATATGTGTCTGGGGTTTGTGGTTGGGGTGGTGAGTGTGTGTGTATGTGTGTGGGTATGGTGGAGGGTGGTGTGTGTGTGGGGGTATGGTGGGGAGTGGGGTGTGTGGGGTTATGGTGGTAAGGTATGGTAGGTTTGTGTGTGTTTCGGGGGGGGGGCTCTGGAGTATGCAAGTCCTCAGAGTCACATGTAGTGGCAGTGATTGGAACCAGTCTGCCCAGCCCCATAGCACGCAGCTTCAACACTCCTGCCCAAGTCATCAGCCGCATGTGGTGGCAGCAAGTGGGGCCAGCTAGTCCCATAGCATGGAACTCCTGCTTCAGTCCCTGGAGCTGCATGTGGTGGCAGCGTGCAGGGCCATCCCCACCTGGTCCAGTTACACCCAATTACACCCAATTCCCTGGCTGCACGTGGTGGAAGGGTGCACTGTCAGCCTAACCCTATAGCATGCAGCTCCCGCGCTCCTGCAGCATGCAGATCCAGCTCAGATAGGTCACATATGTAATCTGGGTGTACCACAGTGTGTACTTCCGTCTCCAATAGAAGGGAAGGGTCAGCAGGGTGTACATGCTGTAGATAGAAACTGCGGCTTGTTCTCAGCTTCCCCTTCTTCAGTGTCTCTATAGAGGAAGACCAGGACACAATATCTTAACTATATACATGGTTTATTCAGTTGCAAAATAAAAGAGGAGGGGATAGAATAAACTGGATGGGTGATAAAGATAAATATTTACATATAATATGTTAAAATCAGCAAATAACAGAACAGGTAACTATAGCAGTTCCCTAGGACCCATGAGAGAAACCTTACCCATGGATTTCCAGGGGTAAGTGTGTCCCAACAACTGATGGGTAAGCACACCAAAATATAAAGCACAATAAACAGTTAATACTCCAAAAGAGAAGATGCACCAGGCAATTAATAAACACTCCAAAATATAAGGTGTAGTAATCCCAAATATCCCTCTCTTCTAGAAGAGTCTCTCTCTCTCTCTAGCCTAAATCCCCTCTGATGGGGCTATCCACTGTGTTCCTCCCTGGTGGGAAACCCCTTGCCTGAGAACTCATGCTTCCCTGTGAGTAGGGTCCAGTAATAGTTTCTGGCATTTTGTCCCCAGCTAAGCAAGCGGCTCCCACAGCAGGTTCTCTGTCTCAGTCCCCATGTTGGGTGTGTGGCTTGTTCACATGTCCAGATGGCTCAGCCTTCTCAGCAGGTTGTAGACTTGGGCCGCCTTCTGTGTGCCCAGGGCAGGGGCTCCAGTACAGGCCTGCCACATGGTGGAGCCTGTGATGCCCATGAGCCCTTGCACATGGCAGTGGGGAATGGGACCTGAACCTTCCCTGCCCTCTCCAGGGGCCCTCAGCCTAAAAATGATTCACCGTGCAGCAGCATCTGCACTGGCGCTGGCCTCATGTTTGGGCTGGAGAGCTGATCTGCCTTGCGCAGCTCCCAATGTCCCGGTCCCTCTTAGATGCTTGCACCATCGAGCCTCGTTCTGGGGTTGAAGACCTGAGCCACTTCGAGCATCTCCCAAGTTCCCGGTCTTTAGCGGACCCTCCATGCAGTGACACCTGCACCGGCTCATTGTGTTCTCTCATGGTGAAGGATTGGGAAAGTGGCCACCTGCCACTCCCATTTTTCGGAGGAGTCTTCAGGCTCTTCAAGGCAACTGAAGTGCCCCCTGGGTAGCTCTTCCCCAGCTCTTCCTCAGCCCCGGCTTCTTCTTTCTTCTCCATCCCTCGTTCTCTTTCCTGCATGCTGTGCATGCAGCTCCTTATATATCCTTTAGGGGCTCCACCCAAATTTGAAGATGGGTCAACTGGGAGGAGGTGGAGTGCAGTCTTCAATTAGGTCCACTCCTTGCCTTGCCTCAATGTAGGGGCAGGGCGGACTTCTCCTGAGGGTGTTCCCTTACTGATCTCTGCTTGGCGGGCTTGCCCCACCAATCACTTTGGCAATTCTCTAAGCCCAAGGAACCAGGAGAAGATAGGCAAGTCCACCACACATAGCATATGGCTCCCTGCACTCCCAGCCCCTTTTCCCCCAGTGGGAGTCCTCTGCTTCTGGCCTGGTAGGGCCCTTACCTGAATTTCTACCCTCACAGGGAGGGAGGGCTGGGAAACAGCCACAGAGTCACCAGGCAAAAATCTCTGCCAGAGAGAAGCTTCTTGTCTCTAGCACCCCCTAGCTTGGGGCTGGGAGCAGGTCAGGCCAGGCTGGGGTGGGGCTTGGTTGCTTGGCACCTCCTGCATGGAGGTGCTAGCTTTCAGAGGGGCAGTGAGAGCTAGGGCCCATGATAATTATTTTGGCTTATAGAGGGGTCCCACAGGCTATGTGGAATTGCATGGTAGTCCAGATCCAGCCTGCAGGAGTCTTACCAATGGCTTGAAGCCCTTTTGAGCCAGCAAGCTAGGCTGCTATCAGCATGCCCGCCACATAAGTAATAATGATACTCATGTAGATACTGTTTTTTGACAATAACTCAAACAGACCTAGGACTAAATACTGGAAATCTGGGCTGTATTCTTGCATTTGTTCCATTGTATGCCTGATCTTCAGCAAGTTATTTAGATGACAATGTACAAATATCCATTGTTTTTTGATTGCCTCAGTTCCTGAATACTCATTTGGGGCCCGATTCTCACTTTTGCAACTTTGATAGTCGTTTGCACCTGTGAAAAGTGATGTATTACCCTAGCAGATTGGAGCTCTGCAATCTCTATTACCATTACTGAACTTTTTTTTATAATTACTTTGTAAAGGATTAATATGACTACATTGGTTAATAATACCATACATTGGATTATGAACAAAAATGCTAAGTACCCACATTTTAACAGAAAGTAAAGGATCTTTAAGTAGTGAGTAACTTGGAAAAATTAAGCCACATGTGTCTCCAGGTAGATACCTGAAAATCAAGGTACTCCACTCAACATTAGTAGAGAATGATGAACATTTGACCTCCAACTTCTCTAAGTCAGGACCTTTCTTGAGGGATAGAATCTGCTAAGTGGTAGAAAGAGATATTCTGGAGTTAGGAAACAGGATGAATGAGGAGTCTTTTATTTCTCCCTTTGTGGGAATTCTTAGTGGGTAGTCCTTTTATGAATGTGAATCTGGGGCAAAAAAGTTATACGTGTATGGTCATCTGGGCTAGGGAAA
>NW_005842423.1:924919-936794 GCF_000455745.1 Alligator sinensis
ATATTATACATAAAATCGGTATAAGCAATTGGAAAGCAGTTCAAATCTAACACAACAGAAGTTCAATGCACATAAACCACTTTCAAAATGGCTGAAACTAGTTTAAGATAAACTTGGATAGATGTAATACCAGACTTACCTGATTAAATTAATAAATCAATTTATTGGATGTCTGACCCAGATCTCCTCCAGGTTCAAGTTAGGTCTCAGTCCCCCAGCATCAAAGGATACTTTGCACCTCCCCTGCAATCCCCCTGCTCCCTCACAGGGTGGGTGGGCTAACCTTGGCCCAAGATGCCTGCTCCAGCTGAGCAGGGAGGTGTGCTCTTGCCCCCCGCCCCTCCAGCTTCTGGCCAGGGCCACTGCGGGCATAATCAAAAGTGATGGTCTGTTCACTTTCTATGCAGTTTAGACCAACCTGTGCAGATTGAATTGATTCAGCCTTGGTTTTTTAAATGTCTGTACCTTGCCCTGAAGATCTTGGACAGCATTTGCTAAACTGAAAGAAATAAATAGACATTATGTTGTCAGAATGAAAGGGGAAATCACAGGCATCAGATACATTTATGAGATTATGAAACACAAACAATCAAGGGGGACTAATGTTATGAAGTAACCTAACCAACAAAAAATGTATAGATGAATAGCAGAACTCTCAGAAAAGACTGAAGGATAGTTAGCTGTGAATGCCCCCACAGACTATCTCCATGAAGTTTTAGTCAAAGGACTCCAGTTGTAGCTACCCACAGTATGTTTAGAAATACTGATTTTTAAGTGGAGGGAAAAAGTTATTTTTAAATCCAATTCACAGTTTATATAGGGTGGGATGCATCTTACCCTGTGAACTTTCAGAGTGCTGTGTTGAGCAAAACTAGTGCACCTTCTCTGTAAGGAGGTTTATATAGCTCCTTCACAATCATATCAAGAGAAAACATTCCTTTCGTTCCACTTTCACATCTCCACAGTTCCCAGCACTCCTAACAGTTTCTGTCTGCCTTCTCACAGTTCTAGTAGTAATCCCAAATGCAAAGAAAATGTCCAATAAAACCAGAATTTACACTTTGATGTTAAATGGAAAATATATCTAAGTTAAAATATTTGCTTAAATCATATCCTCTCAAACCCCCTTACGCACAGTGAAATGTATTGCTTGTACTTACTATCTATATCTGTTCTTGCCAGGGGTGGGGGGAGGGGAGAGAGGTGTGTGTGTGTGTGTGTGTGTGTGTGTGTGTGTGTGTGTGTGTGTGTGTGCGCGCACGCGCGCGCACGCTTAAATGACAATCAGCTTTGAAAGCAAATATTACTGAGATACTTTACACTAGGAACAGCTAAAAATCCTGAAAAATGTTAAGGCACTTGAAGTGTTGCTGTTCTTATGGTTGTGTCCAAAATGAAATGAATAAAAAATGTTCCTTCCCCCCCACTTCCCAAAGCAGCTGTCTACAAATCACACTGTACTACTTTAATTTACACCATAAATGATTAGGGGGAAAGTTGGGGAACATGTGTGATATTAGATATTGTAAATGTAACCACCTTAAGTGTTCCATGTTCCTTGCTTTTATTCCTGCAGTTATTACCATTAATTTTTTTTAAAAAATCTTAAAGTAACTGCACATTCAGATGCCTTCATGGAGTCCTCTCATAAGGGGTACACCTGGCAGAATCAGTGGCTACAGTTGCTAGACTCTGATATAAAGTGTTATAAGAGAATTCTATACCTTTGTACATATGAATATATAATAACAAAGTTAGGTAATTAATAAAACTGGTGCCCATAGATGGTGCTCAAGAATATTTAGCATTGTTCTTGGGTTTTGTCATCCCAATAAGATGGCTTTTGCTGTCATACATTTAAATCAACTGTTGAAAGATAATTATTATACAATTTCCAATTTTTATATTTTTACCATCCCTTTTACTGTAAAATCCCCAGTTTCCTGCGATACATTAAATGCATTAATGCTTTCTGTATTATTTTTCTGAGTAGTATAAATGGAGGTTCTTCTTCATAATATTCTTGAATTCCAAGTAAGATTAAATTATTTTTCTCTTTAATATGATAGTTAAAATAAAAAAAATATAATAGAAAGATATTTGTAGCAAAAAATTATGCCATTATGGGAAGTAAATTAGATGTGAATGTATAAGCTAACATGGCAGCTAATAGGACAAACACATTTTCAACTGGATACTATATGCAGACCAATATGGTTTTATGTCAAATAAGTCTTGTCAAACACACAATTTCTTTCTTGTAGGATATTATACATTTGATTATAATGGTAATTGAATACACTTCTGAGGAATTGAACTTAGCAACACAGGACTTCTGATTTTTAAAATTAGCACTACCCAATATCTATATAAATAAAACACATGTTGTGTGGATTAAAGACCATCTGAAGAAGTTATAAAAAAATAGTTGTAATGGGGAATGTTCATGAAATACAAGTATTTTTAGTGGGTTCCTTAGTCATTGGTACAAGGTGTGTGCATCTCTACATGTACTATGGCAACGTAGCATCCACAGGCAAGAACCTTGACACTGCAGCTATGTTGCTGTAATGACATGTTACCTCATTATAGCACGTTGCTACAGTGACGTATTGCCTAAAAAATAACCATGCATGGTGCTCACAGTGCAGTGCAGTGCAGTACACAGTGCAGTACTAAATGATGGCACGGTAACAATGGCACCGTAGTGATACATGTAGATGTGCGTTACTAATTATTTACTAATTAAATCTGTGGATGACAAAGCCTGGTAGAACACTTAGCAAGAACAAGGAGAAGACAGTCATAGAAAATGATATGAATCCCTTAATTATCTAAGTCATTTTAAACAAAGCTTCTGCAAAATATGCTCAAAAATAGAAACTCCATAAAAGACTTCATAGTGAATAAACAATTTCACAGGAATTCCCAGTCGGAGGCCATGGCAAAAAGAGGCTTGGATATAAAGGATGGATGCATCTACTGACGATACCACTTTACTCAAGATTAGAGCTAATTACTGTGCAGTAAGCATTACGGTTGACATGTGCAGCTGCTTACTGCACAATAATTTGCTCTAATCATGAGTAAAGTTGCTACCTGTAAATACAAAAAGCAAATTTACTCCCATTAACTTACTGCACAGTATGACACGTAGATGGCTGACCGGGAGCAAATGTGCTCCTGGTCAGGCAGGCAGCAGGGGGAAGGAGATTACTTGCTGCCTCCAGAAGCTGCCTGCTGCCAGGGCAGGCTCTGCCACTGGAGCCTGGGCACAGACAATGTCCCCCTTCCTGAGCAGCAAGGAGTTCCCAGCCCCTGCTTTGCTATTGTGATCAGGGACCAGGAGCTGAAAGACTCTTCTTTTCCAACTCTAGCTCCATGGTAATGGAGCCTGGGCTGGGAGATTCTTTTTGTGATTGCAGAGTGGGGGCTGGGTTCTCCCTGCTGCCAGGGAAGGGAGACATTGTCTCTGCCTCGGTTCCAGTGGTGGAGCCCACCAAGCAGCAGGCAGTTCTGTGGGGCAGGAAGCAATGTGCAAGCCCCTGCCAGTAGACAGCTGTCTCATGGCCCTGTGCTCCCTGCGAGTCCCTAGGCTAGCACCCAGGGGTAGTCTAGAGCTCCCTGTGGCTGTTGCAGGGGGCTGATGCAGGACCAGCAGGGGCAGAAACAGGCTGCTGCTATAAACAGCAAATCTGTTCCCATGTGCGTTTGTACATGTAGCATTTGCATGTGTAGACACACACAGTGTTTCAGAAACTAATGGCAAAATGGCTGCCCGCACTGTATGTTTCTGACAAAGTGGGGAACTATACAGTGGCAGGAAATAATGATAGCAGCATTGTTGAACACACCCATTGTTTTATGCTGAATACAGGTTTGGTGCCAGGGAGTAAGTAAACAATGTGATTGCACAAATGGCAGCCTGCAGCAAAGAGCAGCATTCTGTTGTTCATTTTTTGTGGGGTGATGGTGTGCTGCCTAGTGAAATTCACTGTATGAATGTGGCACAGTACAGTAAGAAATAAAAGGAAGGTCCATGAGTAGGTGGAAAAGTTTAAAAATGGCATTGCTGATTCTGTGGTCTAGAAACATGTGGCCTATTGTTAGAGGATTGTGTTGTGGCCTTGAGTTGACCAGCAGTGCATTTAGAAGCTGGGGCCCATCCCTAGTTGGAAACTCCCAACCTCTGTCCCATTAGCTATCCATGACTTGCTGATTGGTTCAACATGGACAGGTTGACTTTTTGGTTTGGAGCTATGTAATGCAAATCACAAAGGTAATATTATTGCATATTGTAAGTCTTGCCACCCATGCTGTGCTACATTAGTGCAACTGAAGAATTTACAGAGCTCTTCTTAAACTTGTTCACCAGGCTTTGAATTTCAAAAATAGAAAGAGGTATTTTGCTGCTATGCTCCATGGCATGCTGGACACCTTACCAACTTAACAATTGTATCAATATCAAATGATACCAATATAAACTATTGCAATATAACTGTTACATCTGGATGCTTCTTTAGTAATACCAGTAGTATACCAAAACTATTGAAATCTTAAACTTGTTTTATTTAGGAGCAGAGACATAACTATATCATAACTGCTTGTGCACTGTCCTAAATGGCAGCTCCCCTTCCTCTTTTAAAGTGGTTAAAAGGTATGTTTGTCCATAGCCTAAGTTTACAAATGTTAATGCAAATGGATCTGGGAAGGTTCATAATTTTGCCTGTTTTCTCTTTTAAAAATATGAATAATAATATGGGTATTAATGTTATTATTGTCCCCTCTCATCTTGGAGACATTTACATAGTATGGCTGATGAAATCATTTACCAATCATTTGGATCACAAGGAGGGTAGGTGGGGATGGTTTGACTATTATCTAAGAATCTGCAAGATGACAGTGCAGTGTTTGTTCCATTTGAAAATTAGGAAGTAGGGGGTGTAAAGCAGAAGACATGAGGCAACCTTGAATTATTATTGAATGTAGTGTTCTGTACAACACGTAGTTACAAGGGAGTGGGCCTTGATGAGGACTGGGAAACAGATTTTTATGAGGAGGTTTGAACAGTTTACCTCAATGGCAAATGCTGGGGCCTGTGAGCTGGAGTGCAGCACACACTGTATTCTGGCAGTTTGGGGGGTTAGTACAGAAAGTCAGCGGAAGTTAGGTTTGCAGCCTAATCAATAATATATCATGGCCCTTTTCTTCATAGTAAAATCTTCATAAAGATTTTTATATCAACAAATCCAATAAAGTCTCTCTCATTTATCTCAATATTACTTGTAATATTATAACTTTTTATATGAAAATAACTCTTAAAAGCTTTTTTACCTGTGAATCCCTTACAAAATTTATTATGAGTCATATCATGGTAATGTCTACAGTACAGGCAGATAGCATGGTAAAAACCATGAATTACAGGATACAAATACTGTCACTCCCCCAAATATCTGAAACTCGTTGAAACAGAGTACTAATGGTGCAACATACTTTGACCATGGCTTCAAGGGATACAAAATGGAATGGGGCTAGAGACAGCTCTACTAGGGCCTTAACATTATAGAACAGGGCTACTGTTTTCCTGGTGGGTGTAGCTGACTATGTCCTTCCAGTCACATACACAATACAGGAGGCACTATTCCAAATGCATAAGAGCAACACACATCTTTCAGGATTATCCTTTATCTTCACAATTTTCTTCTCTTGTACAAATAAGGGGCACATTCTCCTGACTGTAGATGTACAAACATATTAATTTTGCCCCAGCATGACCTCTTTTATACCTTCCCACAGCCCCTGTGATGTCTCGCTAATACTGTGAAAGAGACATATGGAGACATGCAAAACTATCAGTGATAAATTCAGTACAATGACAGCAGCAAATCAGCATGGAACCTAGTGAGCAAAACACCAAATATAAAGTCTGCAAGACAGGGAGATTGAATATATTGGCATACGAGGGATCAATAAAGGGCTTACTATCTCTGGGGTCTCCCAAAGGCCTTCTTCCTTTTTCCCCTCAGTGCCATAGGTACTTTGTTTTTTGCCAGTGGATGCTTGCAGATGTAAAAACAAAAAGAAACAAACAACCCCCCCACCCCCCCCAAATGGCGCTTTTATTTTAACTGGTCATGTTCCCATGCTGAGTCCTGCATTGCCCATAAGAGGCAACACGTTACTTCAGGCCAGCTCCGAGGAATCTGTAAAGATTGGGCACATTAGTGGGGATGTTTTGGCACTTTTATGTAATAGCTGATTGACACAGCTTTAGCTAAAAGTGCCAAAAAGTCCCGCTGAAGTGTCCAATCTTTACAGATGCTGTTGAGCTGGGTTGAGCGTAGCTTGTTTCATTTTATGTCTGTAAGTGTGGCTCCATGGCTGCTGAACACCAATTAATATTTTTGGTGGGTGCTTGAGCCCTGGAGCACCCATGAAGTCAGCAGCTATGCCTAGTGCACCACATAAGGCAGCTGCAAGATCCAGGCATTATAGAACTAACTCTACTGGAAATAGGCAACACCACTACAATACAAGAGGTTCCCAAATAGAAATTACTATTCACTGTTACTCTGAACCTCTACCTCCAAAAATAAAATTAAACATGAGGTTAAGCTTTTCAATTTCCACCCCACCTTCTGGGTTCCACAGTTCAAAATGGTTTAGAAGATTTGATTTCATAAGCTACTTTCATGTCTTTAGTCTTGGTGAAATGCTTCTGATACCCCTGAAGAACAACCATGGCAATACTTTCACAAAACCCTTGATTTTCATTTGCTCCTGAAATTTCTATTTCCCTACCTAGTGAGAACATCTAGGGATGCTACACAGATCCAATTGCAAATGAAATAAATCAGCAAGAATTGCTCATTGGTAACAGGTGAAATGTTCTGGTGCTATCAAGGCATTGAATCAAGAGTATGTAAATACAAAGGTGGAAGAATCTGGCTCTACATCAGCATGGAAATGGCATCTGCTCCCCCATGAACTTTCCATATTCCATTCAGGTAATTGAATGCCTAGTTTGGATAGGATAAAAAGTAGTATGAGAAAACAGAGAGCAGACCACCATAACACTTTAGAACAAAGAGGTATGCCTATAACATTGGCCCTAAATTGAAGCAGTGGGTTTTAAAAACACCACTTCAATTTAGGGCTGATTAAGCCCCCATGTCATGCACAGACTCTGCTGACTTACCTGTCTCTCCAGTGGGGAGGGGAGGGTGAGCTGCTGGCAGGCAGAGTGGTCCCTGGGCTGCGGGGAGGGAGGATGGTGCTTCTCTCCATGGTAGCTATGCCCCCTGCCCAGGTGGAACCTACCTGCAGGCACCTGGCTTGGGTGGTCCTCGGGGGAACCACAGCCACAGAGGGAACCACCAGGCCCCTCATGCCTCAGGGTGGGGGGGGGGGGGAATGAGGCTCACTGATTTTCTTGGGTGGAGCTGCTTTCCTGGGCTGCTGTCAGGCTGCCTGCAGGCTTCCTGCAGAGCTGTGGGGGTGCATGGAGCCTGGTGCTTTGCTCTGCAGCTGTAGGGGCAGCAAACTAAAACTCCTTGAAGGAATGTTCGTTTGCTGTACCGCAAGTTCCTCCCAGTCTTGGGTTACGGGCTGAGGAGGGAGAAGAGGACTGAGGTAGTAAACCAAAGACTGTGGCGCTGGAGTCATCGGGAAGGCTTCGGCTTCCATGAGCACAAACGGCTCTTTGGTGAGAGAGGCAGTGAGCTGCTGGGGAGGGAGGGAACCTCTCTCTGCTGGGGAGGATGCTCTTCTTAGCCGGACTGGCTGATCTGCTCCACCGGGCTTTAAACTAATCCCGCCGGGGGATGGGGGGACTACCGCCACTGCTGGCCCACTAAGCAACCCTTGCAAAGCCAGCAGGTCAAGGCACTTAAGGGAGCCTACCACTGCTCCAACCCTGGAATTAGCTGTAGGCAAGGCAAGGGCCCCTAAAAGAACTCTTGCCTGCCTGTACACAAATGCCAGGAACTTGAGGAATAAACAGGAGGAACTTGTCCTCCTGCTTGACACAAATAATTATGACATCATAGTGATAACGGAGACCTGGTGGGACTACACCCATGACTGGACCACAGGTATAGATGGCTATACCCTGTACAAGAGAGATCGAGTGGACAAAAGGGGCGGGGGTGTAGCTTTCTATGTCAAGGAAAGCTATGCATCTCTGCAAGCCAACACTGGCACCCAGGGTGGACAATTGGGAACCCTCTGGGTTAAAATCTGTGGGGAACATAGCACAGGGGACACAATGGTGGGAGTCTATTACAGACCTCCTACCCAGGATCAACAGCTTGACCAGTAGTTCACCAGGGAATTGACTGAAGCTGCATGCTCCCAGTGCACAGTGGTCATGGGAGACTTCAACTACCCTGACATCTCATGGGAAGAGCGCTTGGCCAAATCAGAGCAGTTGCAAAGCTTTCTCTTGTGTGTGGATGAGATCTACCTGACACAAGAAGCTGACAGGCTGATGAGATGTAAAGTGCTGCTTGACCTGGTATTGGCTACAGGGGATGACCTAATAAGCAACCTAACAATTGAAGGGAAGCTGGGTGACAGTGACCATGAGCTGATCACATTCACCATCTGCCGTAAAGCTGGCAAGTCAATCAGCAACACAGGAGTCCTTGACTTCAGGAAAGCTGACTTTGACAAGCTCAGGAGGCTTGTCAGTGAGGCCCTAAGACACCTTCAAGTCAGCCAGCCCTGACAGTGTATGTAGCAGAAAGCCCCCTTTCCCTCTTGCCTGCAGTTGTTCTCCCCTCTTTGAATATGTTTTTCCTCATCTACCTTTTCTTCCTTCCTCTTTCTTTCACTTTAAGATAAGGAATTGTGTTTTAAAATTTGTGTGTGTGCATTTTGTATCTCTCCTTGTATTTTGGTATTTTTATCTATTTGTGTGCCATGGTGTTACTTTTGTAACTTATATTTTATACTCCTCACCTTTCAACTTTCAACTATAAATGTGTTTAGTAACAATGTTAACAAGGGCAGGAGTCAAACTGCTGCTTCCCTGTATCAGGCGGGCCCCTGAAAGAGCAAGAGAATCAGTGATTGAATGCGTAACACAGGAGTAGACAGCAATTAACACCTAGGGAAACCACAGATCAACCAACAGAAGAAACCAATAGAAGACAATGTAACAACCGGGAAATCTCTAAACGTCACTGTTCAAGGGCTAGAAGCCCTGGTCAGAGTTAATCAATGACGGGGACCAACTTTTGGGATGAATATCTCTAGATCAACCGCTCCCAAAGCCCTAATCAAAATTCATCAACAGACTCCCTAACCTGCACGTACATGCAGACGACCCCTGGGGCTGACAGATGCCATCCAGTAGCCACCGAGGGGGAAGTCCCACAAGGGTCAACGACCCCTGGATTGGGCAAACCTGAAAACCGGGGAGTCACCAAAGTCTGCCAAGGACGGATAAACTAGGCTTGTCGGGGGGAGGGGATGAGGAGGGCGGGGGAAGCCATGGACCACCAAACCATGTGGCACCCACAAGGACAGCCCAGCCTGAAGAAAAAGAACATTGGGAACCTGCAATCCATGGGGCGGCCAGCAGTACACCACAGGTAAGCAATAAGCAGGTAAGCAATAAGGGGCCCTTTGGGCATCAGAGCCGGGGAAAAACAAAGGCGCCAGTCACAGGGCTCAAGTGCCTATACACTAATGCTAGGAGCATGGGGAGTAAGCAGGATGAACTAGCACTCCTGCTTGCAGAAAACACCTACGACTTAGTAGGGCTAACAGAAACCTGGTGGGATTCTTCCCACGACTGGGCGGTACACATTGAGGGTTATAAGTTGGACAGAAAGGAAGGAGTGGGGAAGAGAGGGGAAGGGGTTGCGCTCTATGTCAATGAGCAATATACATCGACCCTTATCAAAACAGAATTGGAGGAGAAAGTAGAAGGATTGTGGGTTAGGTTACATGGAGGTCAAAGAGAAAGGGATTTGGTGGTAGGGGTCTGCTACAGACCCCCACACCAAGGGGAAGAACTAGATTTGGGGCTCCTGAGGCAGCTCTAGGAGACCATAAAACTAAGGAGGCGGTAGTCATGGGGGACCTAAACTACCCAGACATCTGCTGGGAGACGCAGACAGCAAAGTCCCACCGTTCACACAGGTTCCTATCCTGCGTACAGGACCTCCATCTGATGCAGGAGGTACATGGTCGGGAACCAGCAGTGGAAAGGAGAGGATCCAGGCACACGTGTATCCAGCACACACGTGTGCCCCCTTACTAACTTGCTGACAGGAGGCAGAGGCGGCAGCAGCAGCAGCAGCAGAGGAATCGGCAGCGGGGGCAGCAACAGCTGATCCCCTGAAGGTAAGTGGGGCGGAGGGACCCAGCACAGCTGAGCCGGATCCGAAGGGGAAGCCCCCCGGGTCCCATATAGCTGAGCCGGTAGGGAGCCACGCTCCTGAGCCGCGCAGCGCGAACAGCGCGCACAAACACGCGTTTGCGCAGCGTTCGCACTGGCGGGCAGGCAGGAAGGGCTAGGAGAGAGACTCCTGTACAGGTAGAGCGTAGACACCACTCAGATCCACAAACAGCAGCTTATAGAATGGTGTCGACGAGGAGTGCTGCTAGGGCCTCTGCCCAGGGGGACACGCCCACCCGGGGCTGGTCTGAGGCCTCCACCCAGACTGAGCCCATGGGTGAGCTGATGTCCCCCTACCTCCTGGCCTGTGGGGGATCCCCACCAGGGCCAGGGGGGGGGGCAGAGATTGGGGGCCCCCACACCTGTCCAGCAGGAGCCCATCTTAGGGCTCTGGAGGCGCAGGTAAGGGAGCTCCAGAAGGAGGTTAGGAGGCTGAGGGGTATCAGGGAGGCGGAGGATGAAATTGACAGCTATTTCTTTTCCCTGCAGGACCAGGCACCCAAGGAAGAAGCATCCCGGGGAGTGCCCACCACAGCAGAGTGGCAGACGGTCACATCCAGGACCAGAGCTGCTTGCAGCAAACAGGTACCAGTTCCTCCAGTCCGATTGGAGAACAGGTACAAGGCCATGGTGACCCTGCAGGAGATGGAAGGAGAGGAGGAAACCCTTGGGCAGGAAGCAACACCACATTCTCCAGGATCCGAACAGGTCAAGAGATCCAAGTGGACCCAGAGGAGGAGGCATCTAGTGCTCGCCATAGGCGACTCCATCCTGAGAGGTACGGAAGGGCCCAACTGTTGCCAGGACCCCTCAACACGAGAGATATACTGCTTGCCCGGAGCAAAGATTCGGGATGTGATGGAAGTAATCCAGGCCAGGATCAAGCCCACCGATTACTACCCCATGGTCCTAGTCCATGTGGGTACTAATGATGCGGCCAGGAGAACCCCCGATCACCTGATGGCGGACTACAGTGCTCTGGGTGGCGTGCTGAGGGAGTTGGGTGCACAGGTGGTATTCTCTTCCATCCTACCAGTGAATGGATGCGGAAGACGGCACCAGAACTGCATCAGAGAGATCAACTGGAGGCTTTGGCAGTGGTGTCTCAAGGCAGGCTTCGGCTTCCTGGACAACGACCCGCACATTACGATGAGGGACATGCTCAGTTGGGATGGGCTTCACCTGTCCCCCAAAGGTAAGCGTGTGTTTTATTCTAGGTTGGCGGATCTCCTCCGGCGGACTTTAAACTAGGCTCGCCGGGGGAAGGGGAAGATGAGGGCGGGGGAAGCTGTGGACCACCAAACCATGTGGCACCCAGAAGGACAGCCCAGCCAGAAGAAGGAGAACATTGGGAACCTGCAAGCCATGGTGCGGCCAGCACTACAGCACAGGTAAGCAATGAGAAGGTAAGAAATAAGGGGCCCCTTGGGATTTGGAGCGGGGGGGGGGGGAGGAAAGGAGCCCAGC
>NW_005842423.1:942894-952438 GCF_000455745.1 Alligator sinensis
TTCTTCAGGCTGGGCTGTCCTTGTGGGTGCCACATGGTTTGGTGGTCCACAGCTTCCCCCGCCCTGATCTTCCCCTCCCCCCGGTGAGCTTAGTTTAAAGTCCGCCAGAGGAGATCCGCCAAACTAGAAGAAAACACAAGCTTACCTTTGGGGGATGGGTGAAGCCCATCCCAACTGAGCATGTCCCTGGTCGTGATGTGCGGGTCGTTGTCCAGGAAGCCGAAGCCTGCCTCGAGACACCACTGCTGAAACCGCCAGTTGGTCTCTCTGATTCAGTTCTCATGCCGTCTTCCGCATCCGTTCACTGGTAGGATGGAAGAGAATACCACCTGTGCACTGAACTGCCTCAGCACGCTGCCCAGAGCACTTTAGTCTGCCATCAGGTGATCGGGGGTTCTCCTGGCCGCATCATTAGCACCCACATGGACTAGGACCATGGGGTAGTAATCGGTGGGCTTGATCTTGGCCTGGATTACCTCCTTCACATCCCGAGTCTTTGCTCCGGGCAGGCAGTTTACCTCTCGTTTTGAGGGGTCCTGGCGACAGATTGGCCCTTCCTTACCTCTCAGGATGGAGTCGCCTATGATGAGCATCGTTGCCTCCTCCTCTGGGTCCGCTTTGATCTCTTGACCTGTTCGAATTGTGAAGAATGTGATGTTTCTTCCTGCCCAAGGGTTTCCTCCTCCCCTTCCATCTCCTGCAGGGCCGCCAGGGCCACGTACCTGTTCTCCAGTTGGACTGTAGGAACTGGTACCTTTTTTCTGCGAGCAGCTCTGGTCCTGGATGTGACCGTCTGCCATTCTGCTGTGGTGGGCATTCCCCTGGCTGCTTCTTCCATTGGTGCCTGGTCCTGCAGGGAAAGGAAATAACTGTCAATTTCATCCTCCACCTCCCTGATCCCCCTCAGCCTGCTAACCTCCTCCTGAAGCTCCCTCACCTGTGCCTCCAGATCCCTAAGACGGGCACCTGCCGGACAGTTTTGGGGGCCCCCAATCTCTGCCCCCCGTCCCTGCTGGGGATCCCCCACAGGCCAGGAGGTAGGGGGACATCAGCTCACCCATGGGCTCGGTCTGGATGGAGGCCTCAGACCAGCCCCAGTTAGCCTTGTCCCCCGGGCAGAGGCCCTAGCAGCACTCCTCGTTGACACCATTCTAAGCTGCTGTTTGTAGATCTGTGTGGTGTCTACGCCCTACCCGTACAGGAATCTCTTTCCTGACCCTTCCTGCCCGCCCGCCGGCGTGAACGCCTGCGCAAACGCCGGCGCGCTCTTACGTAGCCCACCCTGTTTTTGCGCTCTGTTCACGCTGCGCAGCTTGGGAGTGTGGCTCCCTACCGGCTCAGCTATATGGGACCCAGGGGGCTTCCCCTCTGGATCTGGCTCAGCTGTGCCAGGTCCCTCTGCCCCTCTTACCTTCGGGGGATCAGGTGTTGCTGGCCCTGCTGCTGTTTCCTCTGCTGCTGCTGCTGCTGCTTCCTCCTCCGCCTAGGGTCAGTAAGTTAGTTAGTTAAGGGGGCACACGTGCGTGCAGGACACACGTGTCCCTGGATCCTCTCGTTTCCACTGCTGGTTCCCGAGTGCCGGGAACTACGTCACCCCATAGCTTTTAAAGCCCGGGGTTTGAATTTCCCGCCTCTGCCCCAACAGCCAAGCAGGCGCCCCGGTCTACCCGGAAGTGCCTGCCGGCAGGCCCACCCCCTACGCTCCCCCGCTGGGGGGATCCGGTGCCGCTGGAGCCTGCTCCCCAAGGGTTAGCCCCGGGGGTGCTCTCTGGCCTGGGGGGACAGTACCCTCCCTCGCCCTGCCTGTTTGCGCACTCTGTTCACGCTGCATGGCTCTGGAGCGCGGCTCCCTACCAGCTCAACTATATGGGACCCGGGGGGCTTCCCCTCTGGATCCGGCTCAGCTGTGCCGGGTCCCTCCGCCCTTCTTACCTTCTGGGGATCAGCTGTTGCTGCCCCCGCTGCTGTTTCCTCTGCTGCTGCTTTCTCCTCCGCCTGCTTCCTCCTCCGCCTAGGGTCAGTAAGTTAGTTAGTTAAGGGGGCACACATCCCTGGGGGTCTTCAAGAGGAGGTTAGATAGGCATCTAGCTGGGGTCATCTAGACCCAGCACTTTCCTGACTATGCAGGGGGTCGGACTCGATGATCTATTGAGGCCCCTTCCGACCCTAACATCTATGAATCTATGAATCTATGGTCCTACTAGGGGGAATGCCTTACTGGACCTGGTATTGGCAACGGGGGATGACATGGTAGGAGACCTACAGATCGGTGGTCACCTGGGGGAAAGTGATCACCAAATAATAGAATTCATTATAAGACATCGAGTGGGTAAGGTAACTAGTAGGGTGTTACTAGTTACCTTAAGGCTGTTACTAGGGTGTTACTAGTCCCTCAAGGCTCTGTCCTTGGGCCAACACTATTCAACATCTTCATTAATGATGTAGATATTGGTATTAGAAGTGGACTGGCCAAGGTCACTGATGACACCAAACTCTGCGTTAAAGTGTACACACTTTAGATAAGAGGATAAGAGGGCAATCCAGGATGACCTTGGCAGGCTCAGGAAATGGACAGATGAGAACCTGATGGTGTTTAACACCAAAAAATGCAAGGTTCTCCACCTTGAGAAGAAAAACCTGCAGCATCCTTATAGGCTCGGCAGTGTGACGCTGGCTAGCACTATGGGTGAAAGGGACTTGGGGGTCATGATTGACCACAAGATGAACATGAGCCTTCAATGTGATGCTGTGGCTAAATAAGAAGTGAGCAGAACACTGGCTTGCATCCAATAGATGCTTCTCAAGCAAATTCTAGGACGTCATTTTTCCATTGTACTCCTTGGTGAGGATGCACCTGGAGTACTGTGTCTGGTTTTGGGCTCCGCAATTCAAAAAGGATGTGGGGAATTTTGAGAGAGTCCAGAGGAGAGCCACATGCATGATCAGAGGTCAGGAAAACAGACCTTATGATGAGAGGCTGAGAGCTATGGGACTCTTCCCCCTGGAAAAGCACAGGCTCAGGGGTGATCTGGTAGCCACCTAGAAGTTTATCAGGGGTGCTCACCAGGATCTGGGGGAACGTCTGTTCACCAGAGCACCCCAGGGGATGACAAGGTCAAACGGTCAGAAACTCCTTCAGGACCGTTTTAGGCTGGACATAAGGAAGAACTTCTTTACAGTCTGAGCCCCCAAGGTCTGGAATAGCTGCCACCGGAGGTGGTTCAAACACCTACTTTGAATACCTTCAAGAGAAATGTGGATGTTTATCCTGCTGGGATCGTATGACTCCAGCCAATTTCCTGCCCCTGGGGCAGGGAGCTGGACTCAATGATCTTCTGAGGTCCTTTGCAGCCCTAATGTCTATGAAATCTATGAAATCTAAGTTATTTAAGGTGCACTACACCACCAAATTTCCTACAGAGGCTGGAATTAATGCACAATACACCACCAAGTCATGGAAACACCAACACCATTAAAGTGGTACAAAAGCATTTAGCCCACTTTAAAGTGTCGTGCACACATGCCTCTCATTTTGGCTACACAATTAGCCATTGCTCCTACATTACTGCCTCCAAAGCAAATTTTCTTCTGGTCCAAATAGGAATAAAATTCCCAAATGTAGTCAATGCCAAATTTAGCTGATGCAGTGCTTTCCTCAGGCATGTATTATCCTTGTAGACAGATTCTTATCATATTGGACAAAACCTCTGCCAGAGTAAATTTGTGCATCTTTGGTGAGGTTTGTGGAGCTATTCTGATTTATGAGAGCTGAAAATAATGTTCAGGAATAGGAATAACTAAATATTGAGGAAGTATTTCTACAATTTGAAGTGGCAAAGGATAGGAAATGCTAACCTATTCCCATATACCACTGGAGCTGCTAGCTATTTGTAAGGCACTACAGATTTCTTTAAAAAAAAACTGGCCACATTGATGAGCTTCCAGAAAACACAATACTAACTGCCATGGATGTAGATCTCTGTACACCAACATCCCCCAGGAGGACACATTACAAGCCATAAAGAAAATTATCTCTGACAAAGACACTGCTTCTGGTTCCATGATACTCTGTAATGAACCCAGATGCCAGCTGTGCCCCCTTATCAACTCAGGCTACACTACACTGGATCAAAAACATGGTTCATTCATCTGCACCTCTACCAACATCATATATGCCATCACCTACTTACATTGCTCCTCTGCTGTCTACATTGGACAGATAAGGAATAGGCACTGATTACATGGGGGCCCAAGGGCCCTGACCCTGCTTGGGAAGAGAGTTGTCAGGCCCCAAATCTGAGGAAAACTTATGTAATAGTTCTTAGGAACAATGACTGATGCCAGGGATCTGAGTTTTTTGTTCACTTTGGAAAAACACAAATTATCTGTTTTAACAGTGAAAAATGAGGGGAAACTGCAAGTTTCCCCTTGCAGGCTCACAGAGTTCCAGACTGCAAGGGGCTAGGGGGAGCAAGGAGGGTGATTGGAGGCATGTGGCAGCCAAAAAGTGGTGGGGAGCAGCTCCTGCAGCTCCCTTTATGTAAGCCTATGGGGGGTTGGAAGGGCACAGATGATATGATGGGGAGGGGTGGGAGGGTAAGGTGACATGGCAGGAGTACAGGTGCACCATCAATATTTCTGCACCCACAACAGGGTGCAGGACTGCAGCCAGGCTGGATCAGCTCCAGGCAGAAGCTGTCATTGCAGCCCAGTGGGCAGGACCTGGCACAGTAAGGATCACTGCAGCACCATGGCTGCCAAGGTAAAGTGCACCCTGCCGAGCCAGCAGCAGTGGGGACATAACTTCATGCCATCACCACCTTGGTGGTCATGGTGGCACAGTTCTTCTTACCATGTGAGATCTCACCGCCTGGGCTGCAGAGGTAGCTCCTAGGGCTGTGCAAAGCTTTGGGTGCTGATTCAGTTTGAAGGAGACTTAGCCCAATTCTGTGGCCAAATCTCAGAATCTGAATCAAATCAGGGACCAATTAACAGGACCAAATCAATTCAAAACTCTCCAAATTGATTTGGAAAATATTCATGGAGCTTTGGTGATTTGGGCAGTCCCCACCCGCTGCAGCAGGGAGCTGGACCCGGACTCCAAGTTGGGAAGTAGAGGGCGGGGGGGGCGGTGCTGGAGGAGGGAGGAGAGTTCGATACTGGGGCTGATGTACTCCTTTCATGGGAGGCAGGGTTAATGGGCTCATGCTACATCAAGTTACAGCCATTATAGCCATTTCCTCAGGTTGCTAGTGAGGCACTGCACACCCAAACTGCCAATTACCTCACTCAAGGGCAAACCACTGTCCTCTTAGTACATTAAGTCCCAGTAAGCTTGGTCCCCCTTTAAGTATTACTGCTGCTGCCATTACCTTAAAGCCATTAGGTAACGTGAAGGTTGCTCGGACCAGATGTCCTGGTCATCTAGTGCCTCCGACTCCAATTACTTGATAAGGGGATCCTTTCTCCCCCTTCCAATCCACGGATTCTAAAATGCAAATCTGGGCAACCCGTGTCTAATAGCATATCAACTGACATTTCACTTTTACCTAATTGAATGTGTACAGGTATCTAAATTAAGGGGCCAATATTAACTTTAGATACCGGTCCCCAGCCCGCTACTGCCCCCATTGTGGCCCGTTTCTTTGGGGGTTGGGCAGGCTGGACTCCCTAGGCCATGTGATCAGTGGGGGGCGGTAAAGGCTGATAGCCCCGCACGTGCCTGGGAAAATGTCAACAGTTCTGCCCTCAGGGCAGAGAATCCTTCCAGTGACACTTGGTGGTGCGAAGGCTCTGCTTTTGGGCTTGCCCCTTCATTACAGTGTTTAGCCCACAGCCCTCACATGACATTGGTTGGCAGCCCATCAATTTGCACCTTATTGAAACTGGCAGCTAAAAAGTCTTTCCACATTTTTGCTCATGGAGTTTTGGGCTGGTCTTCCCCGGTTTTTCCCAACAATTCGGGTGGGGTCAGGGGGTTTGTCTTTCACTGAGGCCACCACTATGGCCTTGGCAGTTTTTTTTGGCTTGGCAAGCCCTGGCTTCTGCAAAATGGGTAGTGGCCAACAGGGCTGAGGTGCACTCTATTGGTGTTCATTGCCAAAACCTCCTCCACAATGGTACTGTCATGACTTCTGCATCTGGTGTGCGAGTCCAAACTGCTGCACGAATGATTTCAGTTAGTGCCAATTGATACAAGCAGTGGACAGCCTCCTCTAAATTGGCCCATGCTCAAGGGGCAGGGTTAAGCTCTTCTTCCATATTACCGTAACTGGCCGCAGTTGCCTGCAGCACAGCAGAAAACAAAATAACATTCTCATCGCCTCCTGCAAATTGATTCAACTGGAGCTCGGGGCACAGGACCAGTTGAGCGGCTTCCGCTCAACTTACTAAAATTGTGGAGGCTCCTTCACTATACATTCAAACTAGCCAGTCTATCACTGGCTCTCCTGGCTTGGACTTATGCTGCTCCTGTATATCTCGAATCTCCGCACAGGTAAAGGAATGCAGCTCTGTTCAGGGATTTCCCCCTTGTGGCCCTGAGTGAGTTACTATTACTGGAAAGACCTGGCTGAGTTCTTTCCTCTGGGCAGGTACATATGGGGGTGGTTTGGCACTAGGCTTGTCATAAATCTCCTCCTCCTCCTCCGTCCCTGCACCATGATCTTCCCAGAGCTCAGCTTCTGGTTTCTCTCCATACAGACACTGTTGCACCTTGTTGAAGGAGGGCTCCACAGCCTGTGCTAACTGTGCCCTCTTCTGGAAGGAAGCGGCCACACGTGCAATCATAATTTTTCCTTACCTCCATTCTAATGTCTCCAAGTTACGCTGATCAGCTCGCGCAGCCTCACATACCCCACTGCTGGAATTCCTCATGTCCTCCAACTCCTTACTCAGCCAGGTGACCTTTTCCCCATTCTCTTTGGCCCCTACCCACAGACATGTGGCCAGCAGCCATGACAGGCACCCTTTCTTGGGCTTACCCTGGGCAGCAGCAGCAAATCTAGCCTAATGATTGGGTACGGTTCCTGGGTCACTCCAGGCACGCCTCAATCTATCCTTATCCCACCCGAGATTCTCTGTCCCTGTCACTTCCTTAAGCAAAGCCACAATTGGGGCCCACCCAACTACCTCCATTCCAACCTTTCTCTCTGGACCAGAGCCTCTCAATGATGCCAATTTATGTCCCAGCCACCTGTGGAGGGTTCGGGATTGAGAGTGTGGTCAGGAGTAAAAGGCAAGAAAGGTTTATTGACTTAACAAAAACACGACTACACGTAGTATAATAAGACAGACAATGACAGACAAAAATAAGTTGCGTCAGCAATTTATTGGCAGTCCCCTTTGATGCCTGATGTACAACAAGTTCTTTTTCCACAAAGATCAGCGAAGTCAGGCGCCCCTGATCAGTGCTGTCCGAGAGGTACCGGGAAGAACCCTGGTAGTCAGTCCTCAGGCTTCTCGAGATCCACAGGCCTACCAAATCCAGGTCAGCAGCTAATCTTAAATCAGTAGCTTCTTTTACAGAGCTGCATCTTCCTTCTAATGATATCTGGATGTGCCAGCCAATTTACAACTTCTGAGCTATACTGATAACTTACAGCCATCCAGATTCTCCCATTTAAATTATTTTTAGGACTGACCAATAGCAGTATAAGCCTTGCATTCTTCCGATAAGGTTAATTTTTACTACGCCACAGGGCCTACTACTACATACAAGGCCTCACTACATACAAGGCTTCACTAATCTTTGACTTTAATTAGGCTCTTAACAACAACATATAGCTTAATATCTGAACAAACAACAGAAAAAATACTTGGTCTAATTTTCACAGAGCTTTCAGCAAGTACTTTTATCACACAGGCATAATTTCAGCATAATCACACCCCCCCACTATTACCCCACAACAGAGCCATCACCATTCCTGGATCTTACAGCTGCACCTCCAAAAATTTAATACATCTCATCCAGTGTACCAAATGCCCTGATGGAAAATATGTAGCCAAGATTGAACAATAACTGTGTACTACAATGAATGCACACTGGAAATCTATCAAAGACAATAATTACCTTTGGGAGCACATTTATCACAAGAAAACCACTCTCTCTCCAATCTCTCAGTTCTAATCCTCAAAGGGAATTTACAAAACACCTTTCACAAATAAGCCTACAAACTTAACTTCATCAGTTAAAGATACAAAAAAGCATGGACTAAATATAGACATTGGATTTATGACACATTACAACCTGCCTGGCATCTGACTCCCCGGGTACGCCTCCACTATTCACCAACTACATTCATTCCCCTCTGCCATCCCCACCGCACCAACCTGTCTCTCACCCACTGACTCCTTAATTTACATCTTTACCGACTGGCTTTCTTCCATGCCACCAGCCTCTGGCTTCTTTAATATTGATTCCATCCAAGAAGAGCACACACCAACTGCAGGTGCTTCCTCAGCCTGAGTAAAGGTATTTGTACCCAAAAGCTTGCAAAGAAGAATTTGTCCAACTATTTGAGTTGGTCTGATAAAAGATATCAGATGTACCCAAAGAACCTTATCTGCCTCTGTCCATTTGATATACTGCTGATACACAGCATCTGATAGAGTAACTTGGGCTGTAACAGGGAGCCAAAGAGGGGGAAATAGCAGATGAGAGCTGTATTCTGTTGAAGTCAGCTGAGCTAGGGCCGGCTGCACTAAAATAAGCAGCCATGAGAAAGCCCAGAGAAAGGTTATAGGGCTTCCAATAACAATTTGGGAGCTAGCCAGACAATAGGCAAACAGGGAAGAACTCCAGGAAGATAGAAAAGGCTGTAGCTCAGTTGAACCAACTGCAGATGAGAAGAACATGCCTCTAATTGAATGAGTGGGCCATACCTGGGTTTGGTCAAGGGCATGTGACTGGAAGGACTGGAGCCCAGGGAGATATTAGCTTAATCCTAAGAATTGGGGTGGTGGGGTGGAGGGGGAGTTTGGCTCAGGCTGAGGCTGTGGCTGTGCTAGTGAAACGAGCTCTTGACACAGACCTGAGAGGCAGTGGGAGCTGTGAGTAGGCCCAAGAAGGATAGAGCTACCACAGTCCAGCTCAACAGAGCAAGGGCCTGGGGAAAGCCTGGAAAGCAGCACCTAGCAGTAATTGAAGGAGAACGATATGATCGCACAGACTGTAGGTACAGGGAAAAAGGTTGCCAAGAAAGCTTCCCTAAAAGCAAGGATAGAAGCCATAGATAGCATAGAGAGCTAGACTTAACCCTAGCCCTCAAGGGCATGCAGCAGAACAGATTGGTAATGGACATAGTTCTGACAGACAACTATGGTGGTAAGAGGGACACCAGTCTGAGAGTTGCAAAGCCAGTTAAGGAATATGCCCTGATAGGAACAAAAGAAACTCTGAAATAAGAGTCAGGCCTCACTTCCAAAGTTGAGTGTGAGCTCACCCTTGAAGAGAAGATGGAATATATGGACAAAGCAGAGGAAAAGAGACAATGTGGAGATGAGCAGCCTGATCCCAGAGAGAGGCCAATAAAGATAGCAGGAA
>NW_005842423.1:952469-960428 GCF_000455745.1 Alligator sinensis
AAATATGGGAGTACTTATGGGTGAGAAAATGGAATCCTCCCAAGGGGAGTTAATCCCCTTCCCTTGAGAAGAAATAGGAGAGACAGGATTTCCAGAAAGGAAAATAATAGACTACTCTTAAGGAATATCCAAATAGGAGCAAGGCCGTGAAAGAGTCTTCCTTGGTTTGCATGGGAGTGGGAGTGGGGAAAAATGACCCAAGCTATAAAAAGAACCAACCAGCTACATAGTCAGTGCTTGAAAATGTGTAACAACTCTGGTCTGTTGTTTATGGCTTCTATTTGACTATAATTAGACCATGTACCAGGACCCTAAGAACCCTATTTTCTGCTTGAATTCAGACTAACATGGCTAACTACCTGTCTCTACCAAAGGATATAAAAGATAAAGTATCTATTTACAAATATTTTATAGGTATCAACCCTAAGGACAGATCATTGTGGCTGTCCCAAAATAAGTTCCTGCAAACAATGGAAAGAATTCAAGGGGAAAATCAAAATGGTGATGGAAAACTTCCTGACAGTGTCATGTATTAAGCAGTGCAATATTATTTAGTCTATCCTGTCCCCTTGTTTGCATCATTTAAAACTACAGAAGACTAAAGAACCTAAAAATGAACTCTAATGAATAGTTCTATATTGTCAAGGGAATGAAGTGGGCAACCTAGTAAGTCTTTCCCATTTCAGACTTTTCCATAGTCTATCATTTCATGAACAAACAACAACAAATTTATAGAAAACACTTTTACAAATACATTGTGGTAATTTTTCCCTTTAATCCACCTAAGTTTTGCCTGCAGGATGTGTGCACTAATTTTCTTCTCTCATGTGCTTTTGAATGCAAATTAGTTAGGTGGTAGTGTAAGTACTGGATTTGAAAGGCAAATTGAAAAAAACAAAAATGTGTCCCTACAAGAAAGGAAAAGTAGGCTTCAGTCTGGAAATATATTCTAGAAAGCCTGTCCCAAAGAAGATAATTGAGAGGATTGGACCAAATTATTTCATCTGTATCTTGTCTACAACTCAAGTAAAAAGCTATGAAGAAATTGATTTAAAAAACCCAACTCAAATCAATATGCTTTCAGGTTTTCATGCCTTACAAATATAAGCCCATGACCTTGACTGTCTGATGAAGTGGGTAGATGATAACAGCTAACCTAAAAACTGTGGAGGTTTTCTATTCATTCATAGTTTGGGGGGCTTAATGTTGTTAATGGAATATAATTTTTTGGTAGAAATTATTTCATTGAAAAATGTCATCTATCACATGTTGATCTTCTTGATATTAAGGATAGAACAGACTGAGCAATTGGAAATCAGAATGAAATAGTTACTTTTATATTTGATTGTAAAATACAAATTTTAATATTATACATATTGCATTTAATGTTTTATACTAAGCTATATATTTTCCTGTTATTTAAATTAAACATTTTAACAAAATCATTCCAAAGTTTTCAAATAAAAATATTTAGAATTTCATGAAAAAATTAATTTCTGTTTCAAGATCCCAGACTGCCGCTGCACTGACAAATAAAGTAGGATAGGTATCTAGTCTCCAATCCCCAAATTGCACTACATGTGCATGGCAGGAGGTATTAATTGTTGGGACTTCAACTAGATCCCATAGAGCCTTAAACTGAATGTCTATGAATCATAGACCTTTATGGCCTTTATGACTCATAATGAAGGCTGGCTACCTCTATAAAACATTACTGTATTTGAATACATTTTCAAAAATAGAGTTAGTTGATGCATTTTTTAACAACTCTTATATGGTATCAGATTGCCTATTTAGCTCCTTATTCCAGAATGGTATAATTATGGTTAACTTACATAATGACCAAAATGATTTGTCCTGATATCCACTAATTCCTAAATAAAGTGCAGGTTAATGTTATCTAACTCAGGCATTCAAAACTGTAATCAAGGATGGTAGAATTTTGTAGCATACACAAGGTCTAACATAAAATTCCTCAGGTCCTGAAGTGTGATGGTGAATAATATAGATGCTAGAAGCTGTTAGCAGAGAGACATTATCTGGGAATACTTTTTGCAGGACTCAGCACAGAGACTGAAGGAGAAATGAAACTGGAAGATGGGGCTGAAACAGCTAGCACTGGAGCAGAAGAACTGTAATCAAGATGAGACCCAGAGAATAATGTGAATATAGGAAATGAAGAGTGACTGGAAAAGTGAAATGCTGCAAGAACTACAGTGAGAATTCCTTATGGAATACAGATGCCATTGCAATAATCCAATGAAAAGAAATATGAGCTGTAATACTTAAGGTCATAAACATAAGAATGTTAGAATTGCCATCTCCTAGACCAGATGACAGTTACAACCTTCCCTAGCATCCTGTCAGCCAGGGACAGGATAACTGTGGGGCTATTTTTTTGTCCCTCTGAGCAGAGTTTCACTGGGCAGTGTCCACTTGCTCCTGGCATTCAGTCAAGGACCAGTGGGCACTGTCTGGTCTGCTCTGCTTGGTCTCCTCCTTGGGTGCACTTGTTTTGAACCTATGACCTTCACTCTCATTCCTGTTTTGTCTTTTTGTTGTCCCAAGTGATTACTGGTGTGCCTTTAATGCCCCCCCCCCCTCATCAAGGAGCATTTATAGCTCTACTTGTAGGCCTTTGGCCCATGTTCCAGAATGGCACATTAAAAGGCCTGTGTTTGCCAGGTGGTACCACCACTTATCCATGGCTGCTGGAGCTGCTGGGTCACAGAGTAGCAGGATTGTTGCTCAGCTGCTGTAGGTTTCTGCTCCCCACTTCTGCCACCACCTTCACCTGGACCTCCTGCTTCACCCACCACATACCACCTGCTGTTGTGGCCACCTGCAGTGAGAGGGGAGTCCAGACAGCCAGGAGTGGGGCACTTCCACCAGCAAACAACACTTCTGCTGTTCTGCTAGCTGCTTCAACAGCACCCCTGTATCAATTCCTCCTATGGGGAGTCCTGTGGTCCACACCCCCTGTCCTAAATATTAGTTTTTCAACTGAGTCAACCACCACCATAATTCTCCTTTCCCTCTTGTATGTGTCCTTGTGTACCTTTTTCTGTTTTACCCCCTCAACAGCTGCAGCCCTTCACATACACACACCATCATCCCACACAGCCCCCAACCTGGTTCAGTCAGAGGAGGCACCCTGGACACCCCACCCCTGTAACAAGCTCCACATTCTCTCCCAGGTGGAGAGGGAGCCCACAGCCCCAATCTCCATTCCACCCAACCCCTTCCCATCTGGCTCCAATGGCAGGTTACAAGCCCCTTAAGGGGCTTGCCAAATCAGCAGCCCCAATCAGGGGACATTCAATGAGACAAGGGACACCCAGCAGAGCCAGGGGGCTCTCTCTGGCCAGTCACCCCCAGAGGGGGTCACAGAACCTCACCAAACCCAACTACAGCAGGGAACAAGACAAGGGATCCTCATCTTCCTCCTCTACAGGAGGTGAGAAGGGGAAAGGGCTTGCAAGAAACAACACCTGCATGGACTAGTGCTGCCTTGTTAGTAGGTGCCCTGCCCACACAGTATTCTCCTAGGTTTGCAAGCCTGACTGCTCAGCCTAGCAGCTAGAGCTACACCCAGATGGCTGCAGGGAAACCTACAGTCTCAGAACCTGGGGCCTGCATTGCAATTGCCCTCACTACCTTGGGTAATCAGGACCTCCACCCTGACATCAGCCAGTGGCATGGGGTGCCCTGTTTCCTGCCCAAGACAGTGGCACCTTTCAACACCTATGTGCAAATGCTTGCTTAGGCACTGGAGGCCCTGAAGATAATGGTGGCCTCTAGACACTATGGCAAGGGAGTCTTCTCCCTTGCCATGGAGGTAACCATGGAGGAGTTGGTGGAGAAGTGGAGAGGTAAGCATTTCCCCCTGAAGTCCCTGAAACAGCTGAGGACCTGGGTGATCCTCAGCCCTGGACCCATCCCACACACCTCCCTAACTGGGCCTTCATATGCTCCTTCAAGACCTGGGGAGAGTTCTCTCCCTGGTCACCACCCTCCTGCTAGAGTGCTGGGACCCTAACCTCCACCACATCTAGTCCTTCTATATCCAGGTCCCCATCCAGCTGGCAGCAGGGCAGAGGTCAGGGGCTGGGGGAGAAGCATTGCAAGCAGTGGCAGTCCTTTCCCTTGGCCTGGAGATTGTGGGGTATGGGAAAGCTGCATATCAGGCAGTACTGTCACTGCTACAACCAGGGGCATACCTGACAGCAGGAGATGGCTAGAAAGCAGCTTAAGAGGGAAGTGCTGGAGTTCAAGAGGTGGCTGGACACTGACCCAGAGAATCTGTCCTTCTGCAGAGACTACTAGGAGGGGCAGGAAAAGCTCTGACCTCTGGATAACTGTCCTGCTCATAAAACATTTGTCCGCCTATGTGTGCAGCTCCTCTGGGAGGTGCACCACAGCTCTCACTTATTCTATAACCTGGAGAAGAGGAGGGGTGCCAAGAAGTACATTGCTTGCCTCTTAGTGGAGAATAGAACCCCCTCATTGACACTGGTGAGGTGTAAGAATGGGCAGGGGCTTTTTATGTAATGCTGGATCTGACTGATGCTGGCACCATCCAGGTCTTGTAAGAAGGACTGCCACAGGTCAGCATGGGTGACTGTAGAGAGTCCTTTCACCCTGGATGAGCTTGCAGATGCCCTCCACTTGAGTTCCACCAACAAAGTCATTGACAGACTGAACATGGAGCTCTGCTGCACTTGCTGAGAATTCCTTTACCTGGACTTTCCCATGGTCTAGACTGAATCTGAACAGGACACACAGCTTCACCTGTCATGTAGGAGCCATTTTGACCCTTCTGTCCAAAAAGGGGGACCCCTGTCACCTGAGGAACTGGTTCCAGTCATAGTGAAAGCCATCTTGCTGCACCTGAAGTCCATGAAGGCAGACGTGATTCATCATGATCAGATGTACACAGTTCCAGGGTGTTCCATGTTTAAAAACCTGTACCTGGTCTGGGACTTCTTTGAGATTGCTCACAGGGCTGGCTTGTCATTTGCCCTCCTATCCCTCAAACAGGAGAAAGCATTTAATAGGGAAGATCACAGGTACCTCACAGGCATTCTGAGGACATTCAAATTTGGTCCCTGCTTTGTGCAGTTTTTTCCAGGTGCTATACACCTCTGTAGAGTTCATGGTCAAACTCAACTGGATACTGATGAAACCCATCCCATTCAGACCAGGATTGTATCAAGGTTTCCCGCTCTCAGGCCAGCTCTATGCTGTCATCCTCAAGCCCTTCCTGTTTTCTGTTTCCTTAAGCATCAACCCCCTTGATCAAGGGGGTTGATGCTCAAGGAGCAGGCCATGAGGGTGGTGCTGTCAGTGTCTGCTGGTGACATGCTCCTCACCATCCAGGACCTGGGTGACCTGGCACAAGTGGGGGTCTACCAATCCTCTTCCCAAGTCAGCTGAGTCAAGAGCTCAGGCCTAATGGTCAGTGACAAGTGCAGGTGGGCTCACACATGTGCTCCAAAACATCCAATGGACTGCAGGCTCACTGCTCTATCTGGGGATTCTATTTGTACCCTAGTCACCCCTCTGGAAAACTGGACCAGCTAGAGGTCAGAGTTTTGAAGCGGTGGCAGGTATGGGAAGACCTCTCTTATATCTATCCCTTCACAGGAGGATATTGGTCATCAACCAGCTGGTCCTGTGCATACTTTGGCACTATTTCAACACCTTGGCCAAGAGCTCTTAGCTGATCTCCAGAGATCGGCGACACTGTGGTTCTTCTGACTGGGATGGCATGGAGTCTCTGCAGGTGTCCTGACCCTCCCCTTCTGAGAAGGCAGGTGAGGCCTGGTCTGCCTCCACAGCCATGTTCATACTTCCTGTCTTCATGCCCTGCAGAGTCTCCTATACAGTGCCAATAGCCAGGTGTTCTGGTGTCTGATGGTTCACACCTTCCTCCACCAGTTCCAATATGACTGGCAGCCCTTCTACCTATAAGGTGTCCACAGGCAAGATGTGGAGGAAATGCTGAATTTTTCCCAGGACCTTTTCAGGGCCTGGACCCTGGTCTCTACCTCCAGGGCCCATGATCCCTTGAAGGTAGCTAATAGGAATGTGTCACATAGCGGTAAAGAGTGGATGCTGAGTGGAAGGGAAAGTGAACTGGGTGTGACCTGTTTTGTTTTTTTTTTTACTGTTCCTCTCTCATTTGAAGCCCCTAGCATTTAAAGTCTAAGAAGTTCTAATTCAGAGGCTGTATCCCTAGCTTCCATGCCCAATAGCTACTGATGCCCCTTTTCTCCAAGAATTTATCCAATTCCTTTTTGAATCTGGCTCAACTGTTAGCTCCCACAGCATCTGGTGGCAATGAGTTCCACACTTTAATTACACACCGGGTGAAAAATACCTTCCTTTTGTTAGTTTTAAATGTACTAACTACTAGTTTCATTATGTTGCCCATAGTACTTTACACAACAGGTCATGATTAAGGGAAGATTGTGCTGAATTATCTTGTCTTGGAGTTTATATTATGCACACACATAACTGGACAAAAACATACCCAAACTTATAAAAATATTCACAGTAGTAATATGAATATTGAATACATTATATGTAGTTGCTGTTCTGCAATGAAAATGTTGAAACACTACATGGGTGAGAGAACCTGAGATTTTGGACAAATTTGCAGGACATATATAAAGAAAGAACTAAGTTTTCCACATTCCTGAAATGTAGATTTTAAGAACAATGCCAAAAATCATGACAGTTGGCAATACTGGAATTACCATTTACTGGGTCAGACCATAGGCCCATCTTGTCGAGTGGCAGAGAGAACTGTAAACATTTTTTTCAACAAAGAGACAGTTTCTTTCTATAAGCATGTGGTTCCTTCATGTTATTATCTAGCATGCAGTATGTGAAACATGATGACAGCAGTGAGTTTAGTGAGACCCACAGAAAAACAGGGAATATGATTAAAAACCAAACAAAGCAGTATTTAGAAACAGAACAGACAGCAGAGAGGGAAACACCACTGTGAAAGCTAGATTTCCAGATAAAAATACCCTAAGAAGCAATGAGCAAGCGTCAGGTCTGCATACAAAGCTGACTTTAGGGGATAAAGATGAGAAAATGACTTTAAAGCTGGTTTCTGTTTCATCCTCAGTGAGAAGTGAGTTAGGCACTGTTGATAAGAATAATGTCTGAAACATTGGGGCAGGTGATAACAGTGCTGGATGAATGCTGACACCCAAAATAGAATAAGATTGTAAAGAGATGTTGTATTTTTTACACCAACCGAGAAGCAAAAAAAGAACAAAAACAACAGAGTACAATAACACTAGCATTCATATGTACCATATTTACTTGAATATAAGATGATTCTCACAATAATTAGATTCTATATATGGAAAACTTATACATTTGTTATAGTTTTCCAGGTATAAAATCTAATTATTGTAGGTTTGCTTTGAATTTGCCATCCCCCCTCCTCCTCAACTACTACAGCAGAAAAGATAAATCTGGGGGATCAGGTGGCTCCCTTGCCCTCTGCCCCCCCGCCCCAAATTCTTTCCCCTATAGTCCCCTCCCCCCTGCCCTGTACTGTCAGACCCTGCTCTCCCTGAACATATGCAAGTGAGCGGCAAATTTGAAAACATTGACCTTGAAATAAGTATGCTTGTATGCAGAATATTTTGGGGACCCATAGTTAATCCAGAACCAATGTATTTTACCTTTTTAGAAACTGCTTCAAATTTTATCACACGTACTCCATAAACCCACTTTTAAGCAGTACTTTTGTGTTTATTTATATTACAAAGTAAGGGTGATATTAGCTCAAAGCCAAGAGGCTTATAACTTACTGTAGAGTTCATTGGGCTGGTCCTCAGCAGAATCAACAGCATTTCAAGCCATGGTGACCCCATAGCTCATCACTGCTTTGTACATGGGTGTATTCCAGATATCCCCCCCCCCCCCCCCACA
>NW_005842423.1:960459-970739 GCF_000455745.1 Alligator sinensis
CCCCAAACACACACACATGGATCCATGTGCTAATTAGCTCCCACTCATGACTGGAACCAGGTGGTCTTGTCATGAGTCCTGGGATCCTCCAAAGATTTATATCCAAATGAGGCACAGGGCAACATGGTCTGGCTCTACGTTGTGGAGGGCAGGGCCACACTAATCATGTGACAGCTGAGGGAGTGAGGAACACTGAGACAAACTATTCAGGGCCCTGTATGGTGATGTTTGCCAGATGTTTAAGGAAATATGACTCATTAGAAAAGGGAAAGAAAGGCACAGTCAGTGCTGAGGGAGTCTGAATGCAATGGGCACTACCATATAGTTTATTCAGATGGGCTGCCCTAATCTATCCTTGTGGTAGGTTCCCATCAATAATTTTGCCCAGTATGGGCCATATGTTTTATAATCAGGCTCGGTGGGGAGGGGTGCATTTAATCAACTTCATAAATGGTTTCCATTACTGCGCACATGCTGCTTTTGGCAGCAGTTTAATGATAAACAGTGTATTTAATGAGGTTTCTTTTTATGCAAATGTCAGATGAGGTGCTTCTTTGCTCATGCTGATTGAGGTAGAAAATCTTGTCTTATATTTGAGTAAATATGGTAAGCCCATAGACCTGAAATACTTTAATTAAAGCATAATTTATGGCACAGGTGATTTGGATTAGAGGAATGATTATTAAAAGAAACATGTCTAACTCCAGGAATTGCCTCCAAGGAGCAAGGATACCTGAAATATCCAGGTCAGGAGTGTCAAGCTCATCTGTCCCTGCAAACTGAATCTTGAATGTGAGACCAGTCTATAGGCTGGATCTGTTCCATAGAGCTGTATCATCTTGCTTGCAGGGCTGCCCTAAAGCCTGGACATTTGGTGGCAGAGCAAGTGGTAATTGCTGTGGCAGTCAGGTCACACTGTGATAGCCACAGGTCATCCCACCACCACGTTTCTGAACTGCAGGCAGCTCTGAAGGCCAGATGACACAACTTCACAGGGCCATATCTGTAATATGCAAGACTAGAGGAAGAACCAAAATAATGTGCATATTTGCCGTAGTCCATTATGACAGCAGCTAATGTAGACATGCCTGGACTAGCATTAGACTAGCTGTGTCTGTTATGGGAAGCAGTGTAGCTACATCAGCATACATGTCAGTGAAAGCTGACAAACCCACCAGAGAAGTTGGGCAAATACTTAGGTGATTAGTCCTTGCTGAACTCAGTGCTACCATGGATACCCTGCTCTCAGTTATCTGAGCTAGCAGGTATTTTATTCTTTTCTATTTAGTGCCCTGGCTCTCTCTGAGACCATTCATAGCATCCAATAAAATAATCCATAGCCTACAAAAGCTTATGCCTTTATGTCTTTAAGGCGCAACTCTGCCCTGCTTCCTGCATGAGCTAGCTCATATAATGCTAGCTTGGATATGAGCTACACAAGCTACAGCCACAGCAGTGGCTGCAGCATAAGCATACTTATTCACTATTACAAAGCACGTACATTGACTCAATCTCATAGACACAGGGAGACCAAAAATATGAAAATCTACATATTTCAAAACTGGAAGAAATAAAAATATCCAGGCTAGAAGTAATTCTATAATTGCTTGAGAAACCAGTCACCCCAGGAGAAAAGGAAGAGACAAAAATGCAGAAGCACATGTCATGATTAAGAACACAGAGAATTCCAGTTTAAAAAAATGCTATTTGAAGCAGGCCACTGCACAAATTTTGGTGCTTGGATTTGCTAATGTAGAAGATGGTTGCCAGTCATTCAATCAGCATATTTGTGATAGTGCCATTAGAACAACCACCAATACTGAGAAACAGCAATATGAGATTTTAGTAATGTGTCCTAATGCTGCTTATATATAATTAAACCAGTCTGAGATCAATTGGCAAAGACAAGCTGTAAGTAAAAGAGCCATGAACTAAGATACAATATTACTTAAAGTTTATAATAACTGGCACACAGGAATAGCATACCCTGCTAAACAAACTGGCAATGCAAGCCATGGATTTGACTGCAATACAACACTGGACAGAACACTCTCAGCATGAGACAGGAAAGAGAACAGAGATCCTGGGTTGTTTTCAACATTCAACAGGAATAAGGACATATTTTGAAGATGTGAACACCTATCAGGCAAGTTGAAGTTAGAAAGAAACCCTTATGTGCAGCCTGCAATACTACCAAAACTCAGAGTTGAATCCACATTGAGGGAAGAAGGAAGGAGAGATTCATTATGCCCACCACAGTGGATGAGCAACATAGGAGTGGTGAGAAAACTTTCAGGCAATCTGCACTGAATCAAAACAATTTGAAGACAAAGACAATGGAGATAACAACAAAAGATGAGCGTGGGAAATTGTTGGCAGCTCCCATAGGGTATGAATGCCTGTGGGATTCAGTCTAGCCCCAGGATTGTTTTGGTATAAATGAACTAGTGACTTGTGGGACCCTTAGGCATCAAAGCTAGGATTTGACAACATGTGAAACTGAGGAGAACTGTGGTCCCCTTTATCATACTTATTAACTTTAGAATAAGTGTTATGAGATCTGAAAAACTGAAAGTTATAAAGAAAATATTGCCAAACCACAGGATGTGAAGGAAGTCCAGTGATTTACTGAGGTGGTTAATTATCCAGATTCTGTGCATGACAATTGGCATCCTACTAGAATCCCTTCAGGTAACTGACAGATTATGATGCAGTGGCCCAAGCCCATATATTTGGAAAAGTATAGAAAATCCCAAGTAAGGCAGCAGCCCCAAGATGCCTAGGAGTTAAATACCTCCATGCACCTCTTGGTGCTTACTTGCATTTTTAGGAAAGAGGTTCCAAGTGACTTGCTCAAGGTCACACGGGAACTCTGTTGCAGAGCAGGGAATTGAATGAATAGGTAGAATTATCAGAGTTAAAGTCAGGCAGGGATGATAAGGTTAAGACCCATCATATGAAAAGAAGTTTCATAGGCTCCAATAACCACAGCTGTAAATCTGTTAAATCTTTAAGGTGACTCTCCCTCTAATAATTTCCCCTGGAAATGTCTTACAGGTATAAGATACTTGACTGTCCCTAGAAACATCCATGAAGTAAGGTTTATCTAGGGAGCAATGTTCTTACAAAGTATTCTTTCTCCAGAAAGAAAGGGTGTGAAACTTTTGTCTTTCCTGCAGTGTTTTAACTAAGACAAAGCAGCCTGAAAGTTTACTGTGACAAAGAATAAATTATATTTATGGCTGTTTCAGATGATTTGATAAGTCCTGGCAAAGGAAAAAGGACAGAAATATTGCTTCTCTGTTAACTAATAAGTACATATCTGGAAACTTTATTCGATCTAAAAATGATGAATGTGTATAACATTTACCAACTACAGTGTATGACCTTTACCAAATAACCAACTATATAATAAGATGGCTAGTGAACTAGAGCATGGAACAAGGTGATTCTTAATAAAAATCATGTTATTGCAACAATTATATTTTTTCCCCTTGGACAGGGAAGTGTGAACTTACATAGACATGACATTGTCTGTGTAATCAGTATTTTCATGTATACCCTGTACTTACTGCTTCCTCACACTTGTGCTGTTGTTTGTTGCTAGCTAACTGTTCCTGTGAAGATCAAGTACAAGAATAGAAGTATTTTAGAATGGCAGTATTCCTGTACAGAATCACAGTTTTGAGGGATGGTCTCATCTTTGAACTTGATGGCCTGATGCATACAAGACTTGAAATAATAATAATAGAAAAACCTGGTCTGTCTGTTATATGTGACAGCCCTTTTCCATTGATGTGATGCTTGTACAGACCAGATCTTTTTATTCTGAGTAATAGAAGCAGGAAAAAAGACACTGGAATATTTCCATTGCTGATTCTTTGAGCCACTGACATCCAAAAACTCCTAATGTTTGCAACTCACAAGCATGTTGACAGGATATACTAGCCATGTTCTAAAAAAGAGTAAATATATCAAGTAATAATAATAACCTAAGGAAGCAAAACCTCTTAACATCTATGACCCTTCATGCTTACTTCTTTATAGAAATTGAAATAGATAGATCCTCAGTATCTATTTGAGGGTAATTTGTTTAGTGTAGGCTCAATCTTCTATTAGATATAATAATAGGCAACTGTCAATACTAACGCACACACATCTCTGTGTATGTATGTGTGTGTGTGGTCTGATACCGTTGCTCATATTTGAATATGAGTATATGAATATGACAGCAGATGAAGCATGAAATTATGATGAAGGTACTATTATCATGAAAACAATCTACTCTGAGTGGAGCTGGCATCAAATGGCCCTGTGCACAGAAAAAAGGATATTCAAAACAGACCAATAATCATGGCCCCCAAATCCCACAATTATACGCATGGTATAAGAAAAAAGATCGATAATTACGAAATGCAACTTTAGGAAAGTAACATATTAGAACGAGCTTGAACCAAATTAATCATTACTTTAATGCCACAGAACCATGTTAAAGCTTGTCATGCATGATTTTGCAAGTTGAGGAGATACACCACAGAGTCTAGGAACATGGAGTACAGGTACAGCATTAATCAAATATCTTTTTTGACAACAGTTTATTCACAGGAGATGTAGCAGATAAGATCGGAGAGTTAATTGTCCAAAACTGTGTTCAAGACATTCCTCACTGTGCCATTCACTGTACCTTCTTTGCAGGGCTATGACTGGAGTTGCCAGCAGCAGACAAAAAGCTGTAGTGACATCTCCCCTCAGACACAGTAAATTTCAGTGCCACTGTCACAGACAACCCATGACAATTGGGTAACCCCCCCCGTTTTTTGTGGCACAAGATAGGGTGACATTTCCTCTCAACAGCAGTGAACTCTAGCTGTTTCTCTTACGCTACTGCATACTGCAGCTCAAGATGCCCTCCCATCACACATGTGCTCCTGTGCCATTGCTGGAGCTGAATCTGGAAGGAAGCAGGAGAACAGGGAGTAGTAGAGGGGTGGATGGGACATTCAGGCTCCCACATCCCCATGCCCCATTCTAGTGCTCCTAATCATCTCTGCCAACACCCAAAGCCTGCATCCTTCTCTCCTATGCAGCCTTATGCTACTGGATTAGAGGGAACAAAAGGATGAGTTTTGTGAAGTAGGCACTGGCCTTTTTACTGCATATCTATAGTGGGCCTAAGCACAATGGGACTTAACTTATTGAAGTACAAACTATATATAATTGTGGGCAGGTGCAATAGGGATTGTAGTTCTCACCTTCTAAAGGGTTATAAAGTTCACCTTGCATTACACAGGCTATGATAACTCCAGGAGAAATTCTGGCTCACTTGAAACAAAACAACCTCTGATGGGGCACACACATACCTATACTCCTTATTACAGGGCTTTATTTTAAAGGTAACATTTCACTCCTGGGCTTTAGTGGGATACATTATATATACCAGGGACAAACAGGGTCTCAGAGAAGATTTAGTACTAGAGATAAAATTAAATGATTTGTGAATATCCTTGTTTAGGTTCCCTTTAGTTTCTAGCTATTTCCTTGCCATGGCCAAAATACATATTGTCACACTCTCCATCACATTCACATATCTAACTGCCCCAACTAATCATAAGCCACTGATCAATAATCAGTTATAGAAATGCTGTCTCCTTAATTATACCACCATTGGCAACTGCTATGACTATCTATAGAATGGACCAGCCCTTGCTGTTTTCATGTTTTTGTAAGTTGATGCCTAGTTCAGTGTTATTTATTTTGTAGATTCTTTTTAACAGTTCATTAGTTTTAATATGTAAATCCATCTAATATGTAATTATCCAATTCTGAGACATAATTCTTATCTGGTCTGCATTAAAGCTGTCATTTCACAATTTTTATTGCTGCAAATTTAGATACATAAATTACACGCTGGGGGTTAACTCTTGAAATAATGCACTTGTATCATGGTGGCAATGGCAGTTAATATCTATGTTAGTTAAAGTTATCATTCTGCTAGCATTGAAAGGAATGGCATCTTCCAACTGCTGATTTTTATTTGGCAGTCTTACTGTCCCTTAGATTTTTAATTTATTTGGAATTGTACTGATGCCAGTTTTTAGAACTTTTGTTTGTCAGCAGCCGGCTCTGTCTGTAACAACTGAATGATTGGTAATTTTTCCTCTGCTTGAAAAATCTTGTATAGCAATACTCTATGGGACAGCTAACAGGCAAATCACAAGTACTAGCCAATGAATGGTTGATTACCAACAATGAGGAAAATACTAATAAGAAATAGGCGTGTGCAAAATGAACCATATTAGATTCGAATTTGGCCTGAATCAGGGACAGTGATTCGATTCGTTGATTCAGATTACTGTCCCAGATTCGATTTGGCTAAATCCAAATCTGAAGATTTGATGCTGATTTGGAGAATCAGAGATTCGGCCATAGACACAGCTTTAAATGTTTTTTCTAAAAAACCTTGAGGTACCAGGTGTGGCTCATGAACGCTTTGATGGTGGGGCAGATGGAGTGTCCCACAGGAGTGAAGGGGGGAGCAGGGACCGTGCATGTTTGGCGGTGAACCTGGAAATGGACTGGAAGTACTTCTGGTCCACTTCTGGGTCTGCTGGGGAGTGTGCTGCCCACCCCCTGCCCACCCCCACTCAGCCTGACTGCAGGGGGACCCTGGGTGACCCAGGAGTTACCAGTCGCTGAGCTGGGAGGGGTGCAGGGGGTCCCCAGAAGTGGGTTGGAAGTGCTTCTGGTCCACTTCCAGGTCTGCTGCTATGTGCACTGGGGAGCCCCACCATGCTTCTGTTGGATGCTCCATCTGTCCCAGGGTCTCAGCATTCATGAGCTACCTGCTACCTTGATTTATGTGGAAAAAACATTTAAAGCTGTGTCCAAATCGCCACATTTTTCCAAATCTCTCTGAATTGATTCGCAGGGTTCCAATTCAATTCACAAAGATTAAAGGGTCTCTTGATTCAACTTGGATTCAGAGATGCGGCCACTGAATAGGACCAAATCTCCACCGAATTGATTCAGGGACCAAAGTTTTGCACTGCCTTAATAAAAAAAAATGTAGTTTTGAGGTAGTTACTCTTCAGAGAATGGTCAGATAGATGAAACCTCAGGGAGTTTTTTCTTGATTACTGTTTAATATGAAATTGTTGTATTCCTTCTAGTTACTACTTTCTATCTTACTGTATGGCAATATTTTGAACCTCTTCACAATGTAGTTGCAGCCAGAGATCTGTGAAGCATGTGCAACTCATTCCACAGGGGGTTCCTAATTTTATTTGTTCTGGGTTTGACCTTGTGACCTAGAGAGGAAGGATTTGATAAACAATCTTCATCAGTCCCCTTCCATTATTCAGCCCATTTCAAGAAGCTTCAAATCTACCTTGTTAAATAGTTATAAAATCCAAATTCAAAGAGGAATTGTGTGCAAAAGTATGATCCATTGCCATGACCTCATCTCAAAGAAAGGAAGAAAAAAATAACAAACAAAATATAGGGTCCTACCATTCTAATGCACATACTTTTCAGTACACCACTCACATTGAGATCAGTGAGCACACCGCTAGTCCAAATGTATAAAGCTAAATGACAGCATTTATGGTTTTACTGAGAAAAGCAGATTTGCCCACAGAAAAGAGTGTGGACACATGTACATTTGGAGCAGTTTCAAGAGGGGAACAATTCAAAAGTGCAGCAGCTGGGAAGTTATAATTGTTATCTGTGAATGAGCTGAGATCCAGGGTTAAAGTTGGAGTGATTTTTCTACTTTTGAATCATTCTCAGTTTGTTCATGCATAACAGTTACAATGTACCAGATGATGCCATTTGAACCTTTCCCCTTCTGAAACTGTTCCAAATGTATGTGTATCCATACTCTCGGTGAATACATGGCAATGGAGAGAGCTCTGTAGGATGATGCTGAAGGATGTCACACCTTTTTGGCTTCTTCCTCTTTGGCTGGGCAGGACAAAAAGTCAAGAATTAAGAGCCTCTGTAGCTCTTGAAGAATTAGTTATTTTATTTTTATTACAGAATACATGCTACATGTTCCAGCATTGAAAACAACTGATCCTGGATCAGATTATAGTCATACTATTTGAGGTATTTGAAACATGAAACTAAAATGAAAGTATTCTTACCTGAAGTAATTCCCGTAAATAACAAAAATAAGAGTAAGGATTTTTTTCAAGCTCTTTTGTGTTGGCTAAAATGTGTATATAGAACAAAATGCAACTAGAGGAAACATTTGGGAACTGAGTACCAGCAAATAAATACATAAATAAATAAATAAATTAATCTTAAACTTTGTACAACATAATATTTGCTGTTTTGATCAACGTTACAGGGTATAAATACATTTTTTTCAGAATGTTATCATTGGTACAATACATTTGATTTGTCTCTGTGTGACAGTTACATTAGTTACTATTCGTAGAAACTTGAATGTTGTAAGTCAAAATTTAATGAAAAATGGGTTTTGTAAATTTGATTGGAGGAGTTCTCAGGATTATCCCAATTTAAAAACAATGATGAATCAATCCTTTCAACTGGAATTTTAAAACAGTATATATTCTTGTATGACACACGAATATGGTAGTAGGTGCTAATCAGGAAAGTTTTACCATTTGATTTATTTTCTGATCACAAGGTATCAGATGTCCATCAAGCAGCATCACTAGCAACAGCTACCATACAGATAATGACAAATGACCTGCAGAACATTCATAAGTGGTCTTGTCTCTACCCTTTCTTGCTATTGTAGCATTTTCAAATGTACATTTCCAGACTCTAAATTTGGCCCCTCTGCCTTTTCTAACTACTGTATTGGTTCTGTCTGAATTTTAAAATAATTTTATGACCTCAGTTACACTCTGGTAAATTCAGAGTAATACCTCTAAAGTCATGAGGACATCTGGCCTCAGTTATACTTGTAGCAAATACACGTGCAATTAATGTGAAGCAATAAACTATGGTGCATATCATGCCAGAGTTTATTGCTTCCAGGCCCCATGTTTACATGTGCACCCAGCAGAATGCCTGCTAAGGTGTGCAGCATGCACATCTGTGCAGGCACACCTGGCAGCATGGCATGAGCGTGCATGGCATGACACAAAAAACTTCAACCTTTCCCCCCCACCCAAAAAAACCCCAAAGAAGCAAAGATCCCTAAAAAATAACAGCATTATTTTACCAATGAATATATAAAAAAAGAAAGATACTATATGAAGAATGTGAAATATATCTTGAATGTAATACATCAAAGTACAATTTTCTAAAAGTTTAGGTGCTATATACAGTAGCAAAAGTCCTAGTTGCTAATAGATCTCTGAAGGTTGCTATAATATGTGGGTAATCTCCAATGTATAACAGCACTGATTGTGATATCTCCAACTGAGAATGCATTCAACACATCACTGTACCAGAAAAAGCTACAGCTGCCCTCTTATGGTAGTTTTATAGTCCCCTTGCACTGCTATTTCATCACAAATGGAAATGCACATGAGCTAAGTTCTGCTTTATAATTAGATATTTACCTAGGGCTTTATATTTCCCAACAGCTGTATTAACATTTCTCTTATATCTTCATAGATCATCCTTGAAGTCTATGTGGACTAATATCTCTTTTTTACAGATGCTAAAACAGAGAGGTTAACTGACCTGCAGAGTCATTCACCAAATGTTAGCCCCAAGTGTAGACTTCAATTATGTTGGTTTATAGGTCAAGTTTTAACTTACTGTTCAAATGCAACACCAGATATCTCTCAGTTTTTATAGAGCTATGGATACACGCTCATTTGTAGTGCCTCAGCACTTCCTAGCACTACAAAAACAAAGTGTTGTGAGACCATACACAGTCACAATCTCCTTTCTGGAATGCCCCCATAAAGTCATTATAAAGTTACTTTTTTGATGATATTAAATATGAACTTTTGCTTTTAATAAAGAAAAGCTTTGTTTTTTAATTTTTTTAAATAAGTTGACTTTTCCAAAATGTGTCTTTCAGTTAAAAAAATTAAAATGTCAATCAATCTGAAGTGTTTATTTCAAAGAAGGGCACACATGAAAGTCAGCTTCACAGCTGGGATAACTGATGCAACTAGAGCAATTATATGATCTGTAAAAGATCAAACAAAAAATAAGCATATAAACTTGGTAGATAATTCATTTTCTGGCTCATGGGCTAAGGTCCAACTGCCAGTGCCACATGTAGCCTTTCTTTTTCCACTATAGAACTGGCTTAATAAGACATATATACCTTTATATTTTTAACTGCT
>NW_005842423.1:970758-980435 GCF_000455745.1 Alligator sinensis
GAACCACAGTGGACACACACAATTTATTCCATTTTACAGATGATATAGCTAAGCACCTTTGACCCACTTTCTCTGAGAGGCCTTGGCATCTGGATACCTCACTGACCTTAGGTTCTGTTTCCAGTTCTATCATTGATTTTGTTTGCCTGTGACCTCAGGCAAAATATAAATGAGACCAGTTTCAGCACTGCCAGTGTCCAAAAAGAAACTCTAAGAATTTTTTATTTATTTATTTATTTTACAAAATAGTTCTTTCCTAGTGCTGCTTTCACAAAAAAAGAATTTCTGAAATATTTTTCTTCTAAATTAAAAAAAAAATACTCATCACTGAGCAGAATTTAAAATGAAAAAATTGAAGTAAAAAAGGAACAAGCTTAAAAAGATTACAAGAATCTGCAAATGAAGGAAACACTATGCATCCTTACCTATCGAGGCTCATAATCAGGTCTATGATGCTTATATTACATACTGTGAATCTGATGGTAAGATAGGGATTGTTCCCAAAATTGGAGTTCCTAGAATTCACCCTAATGATCAGATAACTAAATTATATTTGCATTTTTTATACGTATGATGCATATCTTTATAAGTGTCTTGAGCATAGTTGTGGGTTTACATGCAGACCCGTAGGTATTTAAGCACGTACATAAATACATAAACACACATATGGGCATATACAGTCTACTGTAGGCATATAATGCTTCAGTTTCACATAAAAAAAAAACAACTCCGAATGAAAGCATCTGGTTAAACCATGTATTTGGTTAAATAATATATTTTGCAATCCCAAAACAAGACTGTGCCCTTGTAGTTTAAAAAAAAATTGTCACAATAAAATCATTACTGTTTTATTATTGATTCCTCTTGCCAATTAGTATAAAAGCAAATTGAAATTCTTCCCTGAGGGAAGCAAGGGATAAAAAAAGGAGTTATAAGGAGATGTTATTCTTTTTGTGTTATCATTCTGCTCGCAATATTTGTCTTCTCCCCTCCTACCCCCTCCATCTCCCCTTTTACACCAGCTTTTGGTTCTTGGGCAAGCTGTTTTCCTACCTGTGAAACAAATCTCTCCCCCTTCATTCCATTAACATTACAGGTGGCAATTGCATCCATTCTAAGTGGCTTTAATGTACATAATTTGCTTCTCTTTTTGTCTCTCCCTATTACACTGCTATGCAGGTGGCCCTTAGGCATAAAACTATGGTTTCAAGGGCAGTGGCATGTGTAAGTAAGTACCTGGATCCCTTACTGGGTTTTTAAATGTATTAAATGGCTCTTTGGCTTGAGCCAAACAATTCTGGAACAGTTTGAAAGTTTCAGTATTGGATGAGTCACCCCATTTTATTATACCACAGAATGACAAACACCTGATAAATGATAACCTGTCTAGAAATGAGGATGCTACTAAAATAAACATTCCAGTCACCCAGGAAAAGCATCAGGACTACAACATAAGATTTTTTTTCTTAACTATATTGGCTACTGAATAATGGAAAAGGGCAAGGAGATGCTCAGCTACTCTGTTTTATATAGAAGTGGAGGTACTGAGTATCTTTGCAGCTCTAAGAACAATTTATGTACTTTCTCTGATTACTCTTCCAATATAATAAAGTTGTAAGAAAAATCATTACATTGTTCCAATATAAATGGCAGCACTAGGCAATTATAATAAATAAAAACACAGGATATGTATTTATTACCTTTAATTGCTGTGGTTTCTTTTATAGTTAAAAATAAAAAAGAGCGCAAGCAGCATTCAGAAGGATAACTTATTCAGGAGTCATTATGGCTTCTAGGCCTCTGAAACAGATGGGGCTTTTTATTAAAGATGGGCAAATCAAATAATAAATTTACTTGAGAAGAAACAGATTAGTTGTAGCAATTAGCTAAATGGGTTTCTATTCTTTTCTTATTTGCACCAGTTCGTGAGCAGTAGAACTTCACTGGTTTCAGAACAAATTTTAATTTACACCTTCTATGTGAGGCTCATGTGAGTGCTGATATCAAAAGCCCCTACCTCAAAGTCACTACTGCAACAGTTGTGTTGTGTAACATGCATATGGAGAATACAAACAGCAACTAAAAACCCTCTTAATCCTTTTCTTGGCCTTCTTATATGTCATTGCTGATGCCATGATACATCCAGATCTTGCAAACATTTTGCCAGCTGGAACAACTGTTGTGAATAATCCCACTGAAGTCATGGGGCTGGATTCTATTGCACCTATTAGAAACTCAGGCACTATCCTATTGCACCCTGCCAGCCTAAGGGCATTAGTCACATAAGTCAAGTAACTAAAGTGCATGTAATATCAGACCCATTATTAATAACCAACTCCTATGTTCACAAGTTTTTATAACAAGGAATACAATAGTTTTTGTGTATACAAACTTTTGAAAATGTATATTATAATTGCATTTGTCTAGTTCTACTCACGGATAAAGGATACAATAAAAAAAGACTAATGGGCTTAGAATCATAGAATCATAGAATATTGGGGTTGAAAGGTTCCTCAGGAGGTCATCCATTCCAGCCCCCTGCTCAAAGCATTACTACCCTCAACTAAATGATCCCAGATAATGCTTTGTCTATCTGGGTCTTAAAAAGCACTGAGGATGGAGATTCCACAACCTCTCTGGATAGCTGTTCCAGTGCTATACTAGCTTCTTGGTGAGAAACTGTTTCCTAATATCTAACCTAAACTTCTCTTGTTGCAATTTGAGACCATTTATTTTTGTTCTGTTATCTGCCACCACTGAGAACAGTCTAGCTCCATACTCTTTCAAACCACCCTTCATATAATTAAAGGCTGCTATTATAGCCCCCTCTGAGTCTTCTCTTCTCCAAACTAAATAAGCACAGTTCCATCAGCTTTTCATAAGTCATGCACCCCAGCCTTCTAATTATTGTCATTGCTCTCCACTAGATTCTCTCAATTTTGTCCATATCCTTTCTGTAGTGGGGGCCCAACACTGGACGCAGTACTCCAGATGTAGCCTCACCAGTGCTGGATAGAGGAGAAAAATCACTTCCCTCAATTGGCTGGCAATGCTTCTAGTAGTGAAGCCCAGTATACTGTGGGCCTTTTTCACAACAAGGACACACTGTTGGTCCATATTCAGCTTATTCTCCACTGTAACTCCCAGGTCCATTTCTGCAGAGCTGTTTCTTAGACGGTCAGTTCCCAGACTCTTCCAATGCATGGGATTGTTCCATCCTAAGTGCAGGACTTTGTACTAGTCTGTATTGAACCTCATTAGTTTTCCTTTGGTCCAATCCTCCAATTTGTCTAGGTCTCTATGCATCCTACTCCCCCCCCAGCTTGGTGTCATCTGACAACTTGTTGAGGGTTTACTCCATCCCATCTTACAGAACATTTTACATTCATTGAACCTGTACTTCCATAGCTTGCTGCAAGAACGTTGTGGGAGATTGTAACAGGGGGCAAGGTCAGGGCCAAGGCTCAAGGCAGCCTGCCCACCTCTCTACATAGGGCAGTCCACCCACTCTCATCCTGCCATGACTTTGCTGTAACAATGAACTGGTGGTAAATGTGGAAGGTTGCCCATTACATGCCCCAATGCCAGGGGGCTCTATCCATGGCTCTGTACAGCCCCTACACTGTGGCCCATGCCTCAAGCATGGCATTCAAGATGTAATCATATCCCAGTCCCTAACTCCAGGATCTCTCATTGGGCTCTGTGCCTCTCACTCATACTGGGCTCCTTGCCTCACACATACATTTGGGACTCCTAGCCTCTGGGCTCCTTGCCTCTTCATTAGCCTCCATCCACCCTGCTAGGCTCCATGCCCTTTTCTAAATTCTGGGTTCCTTGCCCCTCATTCAACCTGGGCTCCTCGCCCCACTCTGGACTCCCTTGATCCTGATGACCTCCTTTCTGGGGTTACCCATTGAGATGTGGGGGCAAAGGTTATAAGGCACTCTTCCCTGCCTTTCACCAGGGAGGTAACTGGCCTGGCATTTCTTGAAGACTTCCTCACTACAGCGAGTCCCACCAGGCCACCTTTCCCTAGCAGGGTGCATTTTCAAGTCATGCCCAGGATTGATGAGACCTTCTCCTTCCCCATAACCTCACCCTTACCTCCAAGGTGTACCAGGAGCAGATCAGCCCGATGTTGTCTCATTGGCTTCTCAACAAAGACTGCTGACTCTCTGACCTATGTTTGAAAATTAGCTGCTCTCATCAGGCACCTGGTGGTGCCTGCTCCTGCCCTAAAAGTAGCAGGCACAAAAAGTTCACTGCCACAGAGACCATATCAAAAGTCAAGGTATATCTCATCCGCTGCTCTCCCCACATCCACTCAACCAGCCATCTCATCATAGAAGGCAATCAGGTTGGTCAGGCAGGACTTGTCCTTCATGAATATATGCTAAATGTTCTTAATTCCCTTCTTCTCTAAGTGCTTAGAAATGGATTCCTTGAGGACCTGCTCCATGGTTGTTCCAGGGACTAAGGTGAGGCTAACCGGTCCATAATTCCCCAGATCCTCCTTCTTCCCTTTCTAAAAGATAAGGCAAATATAAGTGTCTATTTCAATCATCTAGGACCTCTCCAATCACCATGAGTTTTCAAAAATAATGTCCAGTGGCTCTACAATCACATTGGCCAACTCCCTCATGTACATTGCATCTGACCCCAAGGCTTTTACACATCCAGCTTTTCTAAATAGTCCCTAACGGATTCTTTAGCCACTGTGAGATTGCTCACCTCCTCCCCAAACTGTGCTGCCAGATGCAGTAGTCTGGGAGCTGAACTTTCCTGTAAGACTGAGGTAAAAAAGGCATTGAGTTCTTCTGTCAATAGGTAGCCCCCCATTCAGTAAGGGACCCATGCTTTCTCTGATCTTCTTGTTGCTGACACACTTGTAGAAATTCTTCATGTCCCTTGCTAGCTGTAACTCCAATTGTGCTTTGGCCTTCCTGATTTAATCACTGAATGCCCCAACAATACTCTTCTACTCCTCCCTAGTTTTGTCCAAGTTTTCACTTCTTGTAAACTTCCTTTTTTGCACCTTACCTCACTGAAGAGTTTCATGCTAAGCCATGCTAGTCTTCTGCCATACTTACTAATCTTCCTGCACATTGGGATGGTTCATTCCTGCACCCTCAGTAAGGTTTCTTTAAAGAACAGCCAGCTCTCCTGGACCTGCCCCCCCCCCGACTAGCCTTCCATGGGATCCTACCCATCAGGTCCCAGAGAAAAATCAAAGTCTGCTTTTCTGAATGCCTGTGACTCTCCTTCCTTCTATCCTCAGGATCCTGAACTCAATTATCTTGTGGTTGCTGCTGCCCAAGTTGCCATAAATGTCTACATTCCTCACCAACTGTTCCTAGTTTGTGAGCAGCAGATCATGAAGAGCATAGCCCCTAGTTGGCCTCTCCAACACTTGCACCAGGAAGTTGTCCCCAGCATACTCCAAAACCTTCCTGGATTACTTGTGCACTGGTGTATTGCTCTCCCAGCAGATATCAGAATGACTGAAGCCCCACATGACAAACAGGGCCTGTGATCTGGAAACTTCTGCTAGTTTTCTGAAGAAAGCCTAATCCACCTTATCTCCCTGGCCTGGTGTTCCATAGCAGAAGTCTGTATCCCTTTACTTTAGGCACTTTGTCTAAATTTACTTTGAATGAGACATAGGTTCCTAAGTGCTTACAGGTAGGTCCAAATTGCTTTGCTGGAACTCTCAAATGTGCATGCCTACCTGCTTCTGCTCTTCATGATCCTAACTTGAAAATGAGGCCATGAAGCTGCAATGATAGCACATGCAGGAGCTTCCCTTGGGCATGTTGGAGACAGAGGTCTGAAGACTATTAGGTAGGGGTGCTTCAGCATGACTGAAGGAAGACTCACAGCCTATTTGAGGATAGGATGCCCAAAAGACATACCCTAAGTCAATGCTGAATGTGGGATTGAGGTGACTGAGGTACTCCAAATCTTTACTAGAGTCAATTACACCACTTGCCAAGTAAGGAACTACATGACATGAAAGAAGGGTATCACTCAGAAGCTAGGAAGGTGGAAGTTGGAAAATCCCCAAATTAAACTTTCCTGGACAAATTTAATGTGGACCCCATTTACACCTTCATGGTGGTACAGTTTTAGCTTCTAAATCAACATACTTTATTTGTTTTACAAAACCCTTGCTTAGAGTCATGGAAAGGACCTTGAGAGGTCAACCAGATCAGCCCTTACCTGAGGCAATATCCAAAACATCCTATACAAATCTGTTGCCTAACTTCTTAGCAAAAGAAGTTGTGATATAAACACAGGACATAACACCCTAACCTGAAACAGGTAAATCAGGGTGACGATGGCATCCAACATCCTGCTGCTGCAAAGGTTGTTAAAGTACCTTTAAGAGTTCCCAGGAAGAGGGACACATGCCCCGCTACACAGAAATGCAAACATTTCCACAGTCTATACCAATCTGATCATGGGATACAATTCCTTTCTGACCCCAAATAAGGCAATCAGTTTGACCCTGCACAGTGGGGCAAGATACTCTGGCCTGGAACCTCCAGGCTTAAGTCTCAGTGGGAGCACTGGCCCACCCCAGTCCCAATCCCTAGCCTTGGTTGCAGTCAACACCCAATGCCTCTGAGGAAGGCTTAAAAAATCCTAAAAATTTGCAGTGGAGGGGGGCAAAACAGGGCAGAATTCCCTCCTGGCCCCATGTGGCAACCAATAAGGTCAAGAAGCATGGGAAACACTCATAGTAAAATATGCCAATATCATCCCTGACAAGTGGCTGTCCAAACTCTTCCTGAACACCTCAAGCAATGGAGAGTCCACAACTTCCCTACGCTTTGTTCTAACCATGAAGTATTTTTTCCTGATACCCAATCAAATTGTACTTCACATCAAATTTAAGTCATTGATCCATGGCTTAGTCTTTGCAGCAAAAGAGAAAAGGTGTTTTCCCTTCTTTTTGACAGCCCTTCAAGTATTTGAAGATTGCTATCATGTCCCTTCTTAAGTGCCTTTTCCATAACCTGAACATGCCTAGCTCCTTCAGTCTCTGCTTGTATGACTTACATTTCAAACCCTTCATATTTGTTACCCACATCAGGACACTCACTAACCTTAATTCAGTATACAGGGTAGGCACTAAATAAGGTAAATGACCACAAGACAAAAAATACCCTGTTTTGTTGTTTGTAGTATTGGTTATAAGAAGCAGTGTTCTATTTCTAGCCAACTACAAAATTCTAATGTGACAGTGGTCAAGACTATTATATTGCAGACAGATATAAAGGTCAATACAACTGAAATTATCTTGTGTGTAAAAAAATCATGACTACATGATTGAGACAATTTGGTGAACTTTGCTGTGTGTGAAGGTAATAGGACATTAAGCACTGATTAGCATTGTGAATCTAATGATGATGGATGGTGATCCAGTTGTGCAAGTTAAAACATTTTCCTCTTTGAGTTTGCATCTCATGCAGAACAAGAAACAGAATGCTCGGATTGATGAGATGAAAAAAGAGAGCAAATAAATCAATGCAGGTTATTCTGCATTTTAATGGGGATTTTGAGGGTAGAGCAGTTCTGCTGTCAGCTAATGCAGGTCCCAGTTCTACTATCATTTAGGTCAATGGGAATTTTGTTACTGACTTCAATAGTAAGCTGGACTGGATGCATAGGAACATCATCTTTATTCCCTTGAACATTTTGCAGCTCTTTACACCAGTTCAGCTGCTGCAATATGTCATATTCAGGTACAGTAACATTTCAGAGCCTACTTCCAAAAGGATTAATTGACTCAACAAAACATGAAGCAGTGGGTCCATGCCATAGCTTTTACAGCTGAAGTTATCCCATTTAATGTCTGGTTGTGTTCACTGGCATCCAACAGATCACAACATATTGGAGCCAATTATAATGTTTCTTAAAAGGAAACATTTAGTTCTTGAATGTTATATTCTACAGCAGACCTAAATACTGAATCTCCTACTGGTGTGCTTGAAAAAGCCATATACTAAAATTACAATTTAATATTACTGGGGTTTTTAATCTCCCCAAGCAGGGTCTTGAATAGCCAATGCTAATTTTAGGCCAGTTAGACTACAAAATTTACAATAGCTTCTTCCTTCATTAAAAGGGACTTAGAGACGCTGAGGTAAATGACTCCAGATATACTGGGCCAAATTTATTGTGAGCATAGCTCACTTTAACCCTTTGAATTATGATTGGAAGGAATTTGGTCGGATGCAACAACAAAAAAGATAATATACGTACATGTTTCTTGTTATTAAACCGTCCGGAAGTATAACTCCTATTAGGGAATATCTCCATTATAAAAGAACTACATAATAACTAAAAAAAAAAATAAACCATGAAAAAGTTTCTTGAACAATTATTAATTTTTTACAAAATTAAGGTTTCAAACCATGAAGATACCACACTGAAAAATCAAGGGATATTCTACTATACATTTTACTTATGTCTACAGAAAGAAAATATGTTTTTATGGACTGGGGATTCATAGATAGTAGAGTCAGAAGGGACCACAATGGATCATCATGTCTGACCCCCTGCCCCTGGCAGGAAAGAGGACCGAGGTCAGATGACCCCAGCCAGGTGACAATCTAGCCTCCTCTTGAAGACCTCCAAGCTAGGTGATAGCACCACCTCTCTTGGAAGCCCATTCCAGATCCTGGCCACCCTTACTGTGAAAAATGTCTTCCTAATATCTAACCTAAATCCACTCTCTACTAGTTTACACCCATTATTCCTAGCCACTCCCTGGGGCACCTTAGTAAACAGCACTTCCCCTATTCCCCATTGACCTCCCCTAATAAATTTATAGTCAGCCACAAGATCTCCTCTCAGCCATCTCTTGTGAAGGCTGAAGAGATTCAGCTCTCTCAACCTCCCCCCGTAGGATCTATCATGAAGGCCACTAATCATGCAAGTGGCCCTCCTCTGGACTCTCTCGAGATTCCCCGCGTCCCTCTTGAAGTGTGGTGCCCAAAACTGGACACAGTACTCCAACTGTGGCCTGACCAGTGCTGCATAGAGGGGGAGCATCACCTCCTTTGTTCTATTAGTTATGCACCTGCTAATGCATGACAAGGTGTGATTGACCATGTTGATGGCCTTGAACATGAGCCGGCAGTGTAACATCTTGGAGTCAATTATGACTCCAAGATCCCTCTCTGCCTCTGAGCTGCTGAGACGGACACTCCCTAACCTACAGGTGTGCTGGGAATTCCTCCTTCCCAAGTGGAGTACCTTACATTTATCTTTATTAAATTGCATCCTATTTCTCTCTGCCCATTGATCCAACCTGTCCAGGTCAGCCTGAATCTGCTCCCTGCCCTCTGGTGTACTAACTTTGCCCCATAACTTGGTATCATCAGTGAACTTGAGGAGGGTGCTCTCCATGCCCTCGTCCAAATTGCTGATGAAAATATTCATAGTTTCATAGTTTTAGGGACGGAAGGGACCTAATAGATCTTCTAGCCCGACCCCCCGCCAGGGCGGGAGAATAACAAATGAACCCTAAACAAAAAACGGGACTCAAATGAGTCCAGCCAGGTAGGTATCCAGCCTATTCTTAAAGATCCCCAGGGTAGGGGCCAGCACCACCTCCCTTGGAAGTTGGTTCCAGCTCCTAGCCGCCCTAACTGTGAAGTAGTTTTTTC
>NW_005842423.1:982368-1034950 GCF_000455745.1 Alligator sinensis
AAGGACTGTTTATTGTCCTTGATTGTTGAAGCCAGCCTGAGCTCATGCCCTGCCTTGGCCTGTCTAACTGATTCCCTGCAATAGCGCGCCAGGGAGATATATTCCTCCTTGGTGGCTGCTCCCTGCTTCCATTGCCTATACATCTCTTTCTTTGCCCCCAGACTCTCCTGGAGTTCCCTGTTCAGCCAAGGGGGCTTTTTTGCCCCCTTACCTCCCATCCTATGTAATTGGATAGACTTCTTTTGAGCCCCTAGGATCACTCCCTTGAGATACCTCTAACCGTCCTGGACCCCTATATGCTCTATGTTCTTGAGTTGCATCCCCTCACTAACTAGCCTTCTAAGCTTGCTAAGGTTGGCCCTTCTGAAGCCCAACACCTTAGGCCCACTAGTTACTTTACCGCCCCCTTACCTCCCATCCTATGTAATTGGATAGACTTCTTTTGAGCCCCTAGGATCACTCCCTTGAGATACCTCTAACCGTCCTGGACCCCTATATGCTCTATGTTCTTGAGTTGCATCCCCTCACTAACTAGCCTTCTAAGCTTGCTAAGGTTGGCCCTTCTGAAGCCCAACACCTTAGGCCCACTAGTTACTTTACCCACCCTTTGCTGGATAGTGAACTCGACCAAGTGATGGTCACTATGTCCCAGGCTACCATGAACTTGCATGTTCCCCATGAGATCATCCCAGAATACATAGTCTAGTTCTTGATCCTGGTGAGGAGGCCTGTAATAGACCCCCAACAACGAAGTCTTTTTCCCCTGGCTCCCCCAGACCTTGACCCACAATGCCTCGGTGTTCCGCTCCTCCACCCCGCCTTAATGGTGGAAGACGTATACTGCTCCTTAACATAGAGTGCTACTCCCCCCACTTTTTTTTTTCCACTCTGTCATGCCTATACAACCTATACCCCTCAATGCCTACTGACCAGTCATGTGTAGAATCCCACCATGTCTCGGTTAGTCCAACTAGGTTGTACCGAATGCTAGCAAGCAAGAGTGCGAGCTCCTCCTGCTTGTTCCCCATACTCCTGGCATTTGTATAAAGAAATTTTAGTCCCCCAAGGGGCATTTTAGTGCCCCTGTGCCTTGATGGTGTGTGTTCCCTTTATTACTTACCTGGTGTGGTCTGGTGCCTTGTTTATGGCTTACCAACCCCTTTATACTTACCTGGTGCAATCTGGCATCTTATTTGTGGTTTACCAACCCTGGGCTCTCTTCGACCACCAGTTCCCCAACCCCCATCGAGCCTAGTTTAAAACTTTTCAGAGGAGATCAGCCAAGCTGTGGGTGAACAGATACTTACCTCTGGGAGAGAGATGAAGATCATCATCTCCCAGGAAGCCTCCTGCCTGGAAGTGCTGGTCATGGCTGTAGAATCTGAAGCTCTCCTGAAGACACCAACTCTGGAGCCGCCGGTTGACTTCCTTGATGTGGGCACCCTGGTGTCTCCGGCTGCTGCCAACTGGAAGGATGGAAGAAAATACAACCTGTGCTCCAGTCTTCTTGAGGCTGTCTCCTAGTTCATGGAAGTCCTTCAGGGGTAGTCCTATCTGCATCGTTGGTTCCCACATGGACAAGGAGCATGGGGTAGTAGTCAGAGGGCTTAATGAGAGCAGGAATCACCTCAGTGTTGTCCCTGATCTTAGCTCCAGGCAAGCAGGAAACTTCTCTCACCATAGGATCCAGCTGACAGATCAGCCTCTCCATGCCTCTCAGGATCGAGTTGCCCACCACAATCACTCAGCATTCCTTCTTCTGCCTGGGCAGTGATCCACCAGCCTGCCCAGTAGGGGCTACAGGGACCACCACCTCTGCAAGAGTTTTGACTTCTAATTCCTGGTGCCATCACAGGCTTCTCCTTTGACACCAAGTCATTTTATCTCTCTCATATAGAAAATGAGAACAGTATTTCAATTCTTCCTCCCTTTATCTCTCTCATTCACTAAAATGCAATTGGTTTAGTAAACTGATTGATTCTTATAAAGCATATATAGATTACCTAGCAGACAGAGTGGAGCTCTCATAAGAGTTGGATCCCCTAGATACTACTATAGTAAAAAAACAATGAAAATAGGAACTCATGTGCCTTAAAGGAAGGTTAAGGTTATGGAACCAACTTCTCAAAAGCCTGGGAATTCCAAAATTAAATTTAGGAAACACATCCTTAACCCATTCCCTTTGTGACCAATTTTTTTTTTCTGATCAGGTGTTTATGTACACAGTGCCAGAATACTTTTCTGCAGGGTCTTACCCTATTCAGTATATAGAATAGGTCTGTTTGAAAGTGAACCAGGGCTTTATAATGAAGGGTACTATTTTTATTAGGATGCCTTTTTCATTTGTTGTAGAAGTTGGAAAGTATTTAGTGAATAAGGCAAGGGATTTTGGAAGAAAAGCAATGCCTACTGGGTAAGGAAGCTAAACTCTGCTTTGCAGTACTGTAGTCTGTCCGTGTCTCTGCCTAATATGTTCTACATGATGTTGGGCAAGTCAGTTAGGCCCTGGTATCTCAAATTATTCTGGGGTGTCACTCTTATTTATAAGTGGGCTAATGCCCCTTGATCTTAAAAGCAACTTAGACTCCCATATACTTTAGAGGAGCTGGCCTGTAAAGCAACTTTTTCAGAGGGAGTCACTACTTGTCCCTCATTCTCTTGACATCCAGCTTGGCATACATGGGGCTGGTTTATAGAAATACTGCACACACATAACTTTAGCTTCAGTCAATGGGACTTCTTAAGAACCAGGGTACTAAGTTATTTTAGTTTCTTCTTTTTTCCTTTTCCTCCTCTTCTTTTTTTCTTCTACCTCCTTCTCTTCTTCCTGAGGAGATCATTTAATCCAATCCCCTGCTCAAAGTAGGACCATCCCCAACTAAATCAGTCCAGCCAGGGTTTTGTTGAGCCAAGCCTTAACAACCTCCAAGGATGGAGATTCCACCATCTCTCTAGATAACCTGAACCTGTTCCAGCACTTCACCACCCTCCTAGTGAGAAAGTTTTCCTAATATCCAACCTACGCTTACCTTGATGCAAATTGAGACCATTGCTCCTTATTCTGTCTTCTGTACTGTCATTATTCTTTTTCTTCCTTCTTTTCATGTCTTTACACCACATTTGACCATTTTGTTAAGCATACTTGAGCTCATTTATTGTACTTTGTGAGATCATTCATTGTACACGTGCCTTCAAATATGAGGCACTGCAGTAGGTGTTGCATACTCCGAGGCTCTGTGCCACAGTCACAGGTGGTTGAACCAATGGTATAACCCACTTCTTTATTAGTTCCTTGGACCGTCCAATTCTGGTACATAGGCAGTTGAGATGTGGCTACCTTTGCCATGGTCCATCAGTCCCTGGTGGCAAGGACTCAGCCACTGAAACATCCTTTTTTTTTTTTTTTTAATTTCAGGTATTTTTTTTAGCCTCTCATCCCATACCTGTCATTGATGCTCTTTGGTTGTAGCTTCAAGAGGTTGGGTACTAGAGAGGAAGCTCCTGTGTGACTTCAGGTGTTTGTGTGCTACAGGATGGTCATACAGCAGGTGCCTCACATCTTCAGTTTCTCTCAATAATACTATCATGCTGGCCACTGTTTTTCTAATGTCAGGCAGAGTGATGCGAGTCAGCAGGTGCACACTGTTTAGACTGGTAGGCTTCAAATATCCTGTGATGCACTGGCAGCTATCATTCAGAATGGGGTCAAGGCTCTTAGCATATATGGATCTCTCCCATACAAGACCTGCATAGATGGCAGAAGAGAAGCTGATAACCAGAGCAGTGGTTGAGGGGCTAGCTCCCCATTTCGAGTTGGTGAACTTATATAAAATATTGTTATGAATAGTCACCTTTGCTTTTGTCTTCATGATATGTGACCGGGTTCAATTGATGATGACTCCAAGGCAGACTGGGTTTGAATAGTGCAATTCTGGACCATGCAATTTTGAGCTGGTGGTTGGCATCATGGTTTTTCAGATGGCACATACTTGTATTTTTTCTGTTGCATAATTGGTTTTCAGTGTAGTATGAAGATAGGACAATTTGTGCCTCAGGGATTTTTCAACATAATCAAAGCCAGTGTTTTGAGCTGTTATGCAGAGGTCATCTGCAAAGATGAAATATTGTGTTTCCAGATCAATCAGTTGGTCATTCATATAGATGTTATATAACAGAGGTGCAAGTATGCTTACTTGGGGGAGGCAATTTATCTGTTGTACTCAGAATTCATGAGCACACAAATAGAGTAATCAGAGGTGGGTGACTGGAAGACTACCCTGAGGTGTCCACTTAGGAGGAGCAGAAGAATGGCTGCCACCACCACTACTTCAGTTGGGACAGGCACCACCACTGCTGTGGGGCTCTGAGAGTATTTGCAACAATATTATCCTTAATGTTGGGATACCTGTCCCCATAGCTTCAAAATGGGAACACTAATATCACCTAATTTCACAGCAATGTGATAGTGGTAGTAGTTAGACATTAATGTTTAGGATTTTTTCAAATATTATATAGCAAGAGCAGCACAGAAATGCCCCTGGCAACACTGGGAATTTTGTGTCCAGGGCAGGGTTTAGCTGGTATGCAGAAAATAAGACCTGGGGCCACACACTGAATGAGGATAACAAAATTACATCTTTCATAATTATCCATCCACTGAATGAGGCCAAGGACATGTGGGAAAAAATAATATCAAACCTCTAATTAGAGACTGATCATAATGAATATATCCAAGAGGTTGGGATTATTTAGACATGTACAAATAACCTTATATCTGGCATTCCTTAATTTTTGAGCACTTGATTTTGAACTCTGAGGATTCTTTAATGAGGCATGTTGGAAATAATACAGAGCTAGTGAAACAGAGTAGTTAGCAAGCAAGTCATACAAAATATTAGTTCCCTTCTCAAAGAAATACAAAGTAATTCTGTACTTTACTGGATGCCCAGATTGGGGAAATATCTCCTGTTTAAGAACTGCACCACTGTCATGCACCAACAGCTTAATAGTCTACCCACTTAACCATCTGTCCTGTTTGATAGAAAATATTTTAGCTGTTTAACTTCAGAAATAAAAATTCTAATTGGTGGGCATGTAATTTTTCTTGTTAATGTGTAAATATTACTATGTGCAAAAAGATAAATGTCTTCATCAATTCAAAGTACACCACTTAGTTCTAATAGTATATAAAGAATAATTCTTACAAAGCAAAATAATAATAGGGATTGGTGATTATCAGAAAGAACAGTAGCTACATTTTCTTTCCAATTGCAGTCACACCTGCTTAGAGATTAAATTGTATTTTTATGCTACATTAAAACAGCATTTTCTACAGGAATGCATTATGTTTCTGAAAAGGAATTGTGAATGCCTTTGTGAACTCAGCAATATTTTGCATTCTGCATTTAACATTTGTGTGAGTGTCAATTAATCTTTAATTCTACTTCAGAGAGGAAAAAAGGGAAGGAATGTCAGTCAGGACAATCATCATGTACTCTTGCTCTTTCGAACACATTTATACAAGTTTTACTATCCAGAATAGTTTCCCAATTCAGGCAGATAGAATTTTGATTTAAGCTCAATCCCGATAGAATCTATTACCATTGTCACTCACATTTAACACCGATAGTCATTTTAGCACCCCATCTCCCCATCTAGATGCTTATACATCCCCCAAGGCATAGTAGCATTCATAATCCAGTTGTGATTACAACCTTTGTCCCATTCACCTATAATACATTAGAAAAATAAATAGAGTTGTAACATATACAAGAGTTATCATTTAGCTGCCATGTTTTTCACCATAAGAGCTACTGAGAGAGAGAAGCAGAACTAGTTTACACAACATCTCTTAAGATCAAAATATCATGCAATATCTCAAAAGAAAACCTATGTTATCACAGGGGCTATGATAAACACAGGGGCTAGGGACAGATGTTACACATAAACCAGTTTAAATGATCAGAAACTGGTTTAAACCTGTAACAGAACAGAAGTTTAGTGCACACAAACCAGTTTCGAAATGGTCAAAAGCAGTTTAAGATAAACCTGGTTGAAAAATAGTATCAGACTTAACTGATTTATGTCAAACCAGTTTATGAAACTTCTGTACCAGACCCCTTCCTGGTTGAAGTTAGATCAGAGTCCTCCAGCATCCCAGGTTACTTTGAAGCCCTGGGCTGGTCTGGGCTGTCTGATCCAGCAGAGAAGGGTTGGATGGTCATGGAGGGGCTGGGGGAGAGGCAGGGACTGCCTCCTCCCCCACCAAGCAAACCCTGGCTGATGTCTGGGGCTGGGAAGAGGAGTTAAATCCCTCTCCCCCCGAGTACAGAGTTGACCTGCCTTGCTATACCAATTGAAAGTGACTGCTGGCTGTGATTGTGGACTACAAATTCCAGAGGTACCTGGAAACAGGAAGAGGAAGAGATGAGCAGCCTTGCAGAGTCCTGCATCTGTGATGTTGGATTGAAAATCCCAAAGACCTCAGGGGCAGCAGAAAGAGGAAGTGCCAGAGAGCTGTGCTTCACCCCCACCCCTCCAGCTTCTGGCCTGAGCCACTGCAGGTATATGGCTCAATTTCCTGAATCAAAGGTAAATGTGTGTGTAGTTGTTTCTCAGTTTAATCTTTCCAGCTTAGTCTTACTTGCAAAGACTGAATCAATTCAGCCTTTGGCTTTTTGACTGTCTGTACTTAGCCAGGAAGACATTGATTGTATGGGTAGCATGAGGGGTAGATGTTGCTGTTTTGGAAAGATACAGGTGAAGTTCTAGAGACCAAAAGTCAAACTCTAAATTGGAAATGGGGTTCTGATCTGTTGGAGCACAACAGATTGATGCCTATAGTGGTCTCTCAATGCTCTTTTATGGAATGCTTAAATGAAATAAATTAACATTTAATTACATTGTTAGTGCCTTGGGGTCCAGTCATGGATAAAGGCCACACTAAGTTACTTACTCAATATTCTATAATCCTGGCTCCTACATATTTCTCCAGCAAAGTGATCAGATGCCTACTTTTTTTGGCCTTTTTAAAAATGATGGGTACTCACAAACTATTTTGTCTTTACATACTCATGTTGGAAGCAGTCCACACGATCAGATGAATACATTATAAATGCTAATTTTATATTTGGGAATTCCCTTATGCAAGATGGAAATATTTCTGTATCTAATAGATGGTTTGATTTTGGGATGGGAGTCCATTGTTGGGCCAATTTTGGATGAAATGTTTATACTCTCTTCTTTCAAATGCTTTTTTAAAAATTACTGCTTAGCTATATGACCTATAATTATTTCTGGAACAGCAAATGCATTAGCCCTACTTTACTCCACTCTACAGTGAAATGAGGGATTTCCTGCATATGGTTGCCCATATGCTGAGAGCCCCATTATGAGACTTGTGGGACAGTTCAATAGGGACCATATGTAGATGGGGCAGAAGAGAGGGGAAGACATGCTTCTATCATTCCTTCTGCCAGTTCTGCACCCTTTGGTTCACCACAGATAGCAGCAGCACTCAACCCAGGCTCTTGGCATGAGTCCTGGGAATAGCAATTAATGGAGCATAGGTGAGTACAGTTCTCAAAACTATCCTGAAAGACTGCTGTTCATCTTGTTACTTCCTTTGTCTTTTCCAAAAGTTATCCACTTTTTTATATTTGTGTTATTAAAAGTATATGCATTAGTACCTTTTCTTTGGTCCTTTTTCTTTTAAAGGAGAACTGGAGGGAAGGGAAACAGATACAGTTACAAATACCAATACTCAGACATAATTTCAGAGCAACAAACTTGTGCACATTCACAAGATGCTGGTTAATGTGTTCCTGTCTATGAAACTGAATCATATAATTTGTATAAATGATATAAAGAATGAAATATGTACATGGATAATTGGGGATTGGCATCCTGAATCTTATATTATTGGTCACCTCTCTTTTTCAAATATATAAACAGTCTCCCTTTGACCAAATTGTTTTGCTTCACTACAGAGGAAAGGACTTTTTTTCCATCCCAAGATATAATTTAGAAGCTAGAATGAGAAGCTTACATTCATGAGTTTGGATAATCAAAGCAATATTGCAGAGTCTGCATGAAAATTTGTATTTTTGTGTTTTGCAAGAGTACTCATTTTACACTAGATTTTACATCTGAGAAACTGAAAAGATGGAATTAATGGGGAAAAATACATATCCACGTTTCATTTGTACATGCCATAAAATGTTTGGTGTGTGAAAACAAAAGTTTAAAAACCCTAATATTGAAAATTTTGTGCCTGTCATAGGAAAGTTCACAAGAGGCTGAATTTGCCACTTCATTACCTCAGTGTTACACTAATGTAACTCCATTCTACACATGGAATGATTAGTAATGTATATTTAGTTATGAATCTACACATTCATTACTAAATCTACTGTACATTAGTACAGATTAACACTTTTTGTGTGACACTTAATTACTATTGGACTAATCTACTATGCATTAGCATGGTTTTTTCCAGCCATGCTAATGTGCGGTAGAATGAGTCCACTGGGCATTAAGCATCTCATGTAGACACACCCCATGAATAAGGCCCAACTGAGCTTCAGTATTTTGATTTCCTAAAAAAAAAAAAAAAAAAAAAAAAAAAAAAAAAAAAAAAGTTCTTATTTTTTTCCCCATGTACTATATTCATTTGATTTTCATATTTTTGGAATCAGTACTGAAGGTTCCAAGTCTGAATTAAACCACAAACTAAATAAAAAGGGAGTTCTTGGCAGGGCTGCCCAAGGGGTGGGAGTGGGGGAGGCAACTGGGGCAATTTGCCCTGGGCCCCTGCAAAGCATGGGCCCCCTGCCTCAGCTCCTGTGTGTACCGTTGGCCCCTGCCCTGCAACATTGCTCATCAGAATTCTTGGTATTTTGTCTTCATGAAAAAGATTAAATTGGTGCATTAGAGTCTAAGATGACACTGAATCATTCCCAACATGTAATTGTGACATTATGGGACCCATCCCCAACCATGAAGTAAATAATATACATAGTTGTATGTGAAACAGGTGCTAATTTGAGGCTTAAATGATTGTTGCATTGATGTCCAAGGGAGAATCTAAACCAATCACGGTAACGTAACATCTTTCTTTATCTCTGGGCAGCCATAGAAACAAGATTGACCAGGCAGGCTTATGATTGGCCTAGGCTAGGGCCTAGGACAGTAGCCCTGGTTACAGAGTCTGTTGTGAGGAGAGGAGGAACAGGGAAGGCTTTAAGGAGGGATCTGTGGCAGAGCAGGCCTGCTGTCACAGAAAGACTTCCAGGGGAAAGATTTCAAGTCATGAGTGAATGTCAGCTCTGTGGGTTCTTCAGGGACAACATCAGAAATGAATTTGCAAGATATAATAATAATAAAATGATATATATTGTTTTCTTTATATTTGCCAGTGAAAATAACAACATTAGACATAACACATATTGAGGTTCACATATTTCCCCACTTCAAAAAGTACTTAAAAGCAAAGTACTATATAACTCTTGTGAGAAAAATAAAAAATTAAAGAAGCCTGTGGTCCAAACTTCAGATCTTACTTTCAGTATTGCAGAGATGACTTTCTCTCTTCTGGCCCTTCAAAACAGCAGTAGTTGCTTACTAAGGCCTAGAATAATATGAACAGGCTCATAATGCTCTTAATCAAGGGGTTAAAGGCTAAATATACATGTTTCTTCTCCAGTAACAGTACAAAGATAATCCTCCTTCCACTGTCTACTCTCTCTGCAGTTACTTTATTTTTCTTTAAACAGGGGCAGGGCCTGCTTATTCTCTGCCACATCTACAAGCCTGAACCAAGTACAACCCAGTTTATAGGGATTACATGAGCACCAGCTAAGATTTCCAGGCAAGTTCCCACTGGAGAGTAATTTTCTGTGTCAGGTACTACAGGGAAAAGGCCTAGGAGTGGTGTGAGGCCAGGCCTTAAGGGAGGAATGCTTCCTTCCTGAGTAGTGGAGGTGGCCAGCAGCCCACAACCAGAAGACCTGTGAAACTGAGTTGGGCCCCAGGAAACTGGTAGGAGGGAGAAGCTCTGCCAGAAGGGGTTTGGAATTTGGAGGTGCTCAGGAGAAGTACAACCCTATTCCTATCCCCTTACCCCTGTGTAAGAATATGAAGCGCACCTATCAATCTGGGACATCAAAAAGAAAGGAGACAAAGGAGAAAAAAGCTCCGGGTGAAAAGGGGAGGCAGACACTGGATCAGTTTGTATGGGTGGTGAAAGGAAATAAGGAAGTTGGAAGTGGAACAGGTGATTCATGTGGCATATCACTTGCAGAGGATGAAAAATATTCTGATCATGAAAATATCACAAAGGAAGCAATCAGTGATGCAACAGGAAAATGTGAAAATGAGTCAGGTTTGGTGGTGCAAGCTGAAGAAGACATAACATCAAATGAGAAAAACAAAACAATTGATCTGGTTTCTAGATCTGGGCCTGAGTTTCACCAGGAAATGTGCTCTAATGACCCAGCCACCTGGGGGCATCTTGACAAAGGGATCTAATTGTGTCCAAGGGCCCACTACCCAAACCTGGAAGCTTTCCATGTGATTCCTCCAAACGGTCATTTCCTACATCTGTTTTCTGCAAGACTCTGTCCAATGATGAGTGTATGAAAAGGGACTGGCTTATTTGGAGCCACAAAGCAGCTGGTCTGTTCTGATTCCATGCTGTCTCTTCCAAGATCAGAACAAAAAATCAAGCCCTGTACCATTCCGGATTCTGCCATGGGGGTGTGAAAGATAACTAGAGAAAACTGTATGACAAAGTGAAGAGTCACAAGGCCAGTTCTGGTCATTTTCAACATTATTTACAGTGGAAAGATCTTGCAAATGCTTTTAGTGGAAAAGGAGCCATTGATAATGCTCTTGAAAAGCACATACATTCAGAGAAGGAAAAGTGTCATAAAGTGTTGCAACTTCTGGTTGACGTTACCCTGTTTCTGGCAGAGTGAAATTTGCCATTCTGAGGATCACATTCTACTCTAGAGCACAATTGTGGGTTGTTCCTTTCTACTGTACAGTTCATCAGCAAATACAATCAAGATCTGAACTGCTACCTTGAAACTGTTATAGGCTGGGGAGAAAATGCAAGCACAGTACATGTCCTGGCATAGTCAGAATGAGTATATGAAGGTGTGTGTCAAGAAAGTACTAAATATGATTCTTGAAGAAGTGAGAAATGCTCACTACTATGGAATCATCATAGATGGGATGCCTGATATCTCGAAGTTGGTATTTATCATGAGATACGCACATGAAAATGATGGAAAATGGGATGTGCAGGAAGAATTTCTGAAAATGGTGGACTGCAATAAAAAGGAAGGAGTAGACATCGTGGAGCAGATAAAATACTGGCGGAGTGTAAGGTAGAGTTACAGAACTGTAGAGGTCAAGGGTACAACAGTCCTTCAAATATGTCTGGGAAATACCAGGGTGTGAAAACTTGGAAACAGGATGATAATCCTCAGGCATTGTTTTCACCCTGCAGTGCACACTCTCTAAACTTATGTTTTCGCTTTAGGGCTCTTCTCCATGGCATGGGTACCACATATTTCAGAAATATACAGAAGCTGTACATTGTATTTTCATGCAGTCCTGCAAGATGGAAAATTCTTCAGAACACTGCAGGACTCGTTCTTCACTCCATGTCAACAACTAGATGGAGCTTGAGAATGAATGCTGTTCGACCCCACATGAAAAATCCTAAAGGGATGCTGGATTCTCTCTTCAAAATTGAGGAAGAATTGGACTTGCCATCAGAAACCCAGGCTGATGTTGCAGGTCTCATTGAGTGGATGCAATCCTTGGAGTTCATCCTCTGACTACAGTGTGGTAGAAGATATTGCAGTCCATCAATATCCGAAGCAAGCTTGTCCAAGGATCCAAGCTCACCATGGAAGAAGGGGTGCAACATGCTCAGAGTGTCCTGGAAGAAATTCAATGGTTGAATGATTCCTGGCCAAGTCTTCTCATGGAAGCTAAGGTTATCTCTGAGGGGCTAGGTATTATCACCGAATTTAAGAGAACACAAAGAAGAATCCAAAGGACGAAATGTTTCCACGATGAGCCAGCCAATACAGAACACACAATCTCTTCCCCTGAAGATAAATTCAGGGTTGAAGCGTTCATCACAGCCATGGATATGCTCCTCTTAGATCTCCAAAACCTAGCTGAGATCATGGGGAAACTCTCAAGCTTGCTCTCACCCATACTTGACCCACCAGATGTTACAGAGGATGAAGAAAATGCAAAGTTTGCAGGGTTGCTGTCCTCCATATACCCACAAGATGTGAACAAGGATGAATTGCAAGAAGAACTTTGCTTGCTTTACCAAATCAGGAAAGACTGAGGCTTGTGTACCTCTGAAGGAGCCATGGGCACTGCACTTGAGCTTCTCAACTAGACTTATTGCAAAGGTGTAGAATTTGTGTTCCCTCAGATATGCATTTGCTTGAGAATGTTCATTGCCTTGCCAGTCTTTGTTGCATCCAGGGAACACACTTTTAGTAAGCTTAAGATTATTAAGAACTAACTACCTGCGGTCAGTGATCAGGGAGGATAGGCTGAACTATTTGATCATGCTTTCAGTGGAGAATGCACTTGCAAAGCAAATAAATTATGATGATATAATTGATGACTTTGCATCCAGGATGGCAAGAAAGAAATACTTTACTTAAACATTCCTCTTCTCATTTTGTTCTTCAGTTTCTAATTTTGTATCGTAAGTTTAATAAATGTTTCACTTGCAAACTGTTAATGTCATTTTGATTTAATAACCTGTCTCCAGGGTAAATTATCTCTACTTAGCCCCCCTTGCCATGGGAACAAGTGGGAAAAGCCAGCTTGTTCCCACTTCCCAGGGCAAGAGAAGGAGGAGCCGCATGTGAGAATTCTCATGTGATGCATCCGTGCAAGAGTTCTTGCATGTGGTCCCCCAGCTTTGTACACACACACACGGGTCCTTGCAGAGGGCAGTGGTGGGTCCCAGGCCCCATAAACCCTCTGGGTAGCCCTGGTTCTTGGGCTCTAAATAGATATCACATTTGGCCCAGGGGAAAGCCTTTTGTCTTGGGATCTTACAAATGTACACGTCCATTGTCCCGCTTCATGGGCCTCTGAAGCATGTGGGATAAAACATCCTAATGCTTTTTTCTAGGGCATGGATGTATACATCTGTCAGGTTATAGAAGGTCATTTCATAGACAAGCTAGCCATTCTGTGTCCTCTTGCTTGGCACCTACAGCCAGAGTAGCAGCAATGCAGGGCAGGAGGGTGACAGTTTAAGGAACTGAGTAACACCTGATTGGATACAGGCCAAACCCCAAAACAATCAGGCCTGCCTCAAGTGCAGTGTTTATTTACAGCTTTGGAAAAGAGCGTAATAAAATAATTATTTTATACAGTTCAAATTTTGTTGGATATGCATCAAAAATAAATTTAAAATAAAAGTTTATTGGCTTGTATCCCTAACCCTAAGTAAAATGGACATTGGGCCACATACTCTCCTGCACTGAGAACTACTTGGGAAAGAAAGTGGAGAGTCAGCACCAGAAAGCTAGTTTTCACTCCCTGGTTCTATGACCTTAATATCAGACCCACTGGAGTAATGGGAGCAGGGCTAGATTCATAGGGCTAGATCTTTCAGTTTTATCACTATCACTTAAAGTGTAGTCAGTGAAATCACTAAAATTAATGGAGCTAGGGTGACTTTTAGCAGTGTAGGAGTTGACCTTTTAGGTCTGATTTTAAAGATGTGGCAAGCACTGACAGTTCATATTGACTTCACTAGCAGCTCTGGGTCCTCAGTACCTCTAAAAATCTGACACTTAGAGACAAGGATGATGTTCAGTGGAAAATCTACTGTCCAAGGGCAGCCAGGCCACTTCTCATCTGAACAATCATAACAGCAATAGCTTTGTTCCTAGAACAGCTGCTTCCATGCATACTGTAGGGAGGTTATAGTCTGGCCTTTAAAATTGCTCAGGATGATTCCCTGGAGTTTTCATGGATTCTAACTACCAAGTGTTTAGTGTTTCAATTACAAATGGTTTAACACTGCTATAAAAACTGTCACCAGTAAAATGTTACTCTTAATTCAATAAGAGATTGGCATTCACAAGCCTCATTACAACAATTTAACAGATGAAAATAGTTTCAGTGCCCCAACTAGAGACTACAAAAATTCTGTCTTCCTGTCTTTCTCTGATTTTTTGATAGATGCTTCAAGGTCTAGAAGTTTACATCATACCACTAGAAGTCTAATAGTATGTTAATAACTGTACCAACACATTGGTCTTCTGTCAGCGCTCAAAAAAGCAACATACAACCCAACAGGAGCTACCTTCCTATTTATCATTAATTCTGTTAAGAATTGTATTTGTATTTATTGGAGGTGATACATCTCAGAGATAAATAGGGGACAAAAGCATTTTGTGGATACTTTGGAGAGTGTTTATGGCTCAGGAAATGGAACCTTTAAAAGAAGCCAACTTGACTGTTCAGCTGAAACACTGTTGGAATGTGCCCAGCTTAACAAGAAAATTAATAAATACCAGAGATGTATTGAATTTGCAATATCTGCCACCCAATTCTATTTACACATGTAATGAGAAAAGAGAGGATGTAGTAATTACCCAAGCAAATTTATGTAGTGACCATTGAGCCTACTGTATAGTTCTCACAGGATATTTTTAAATTAAAGAAGAATAGAATGGTGTGCCAGGTATATACATTTTTAGCAGGCAACTAAAACAGCAGAATGGAAAAATAAAGCACATAATGATTAATCTTACAAAGGGACATCCAACAGAGTGCTGAGCATCATCTCAAAGATGCTGAGACTCTTCAACTCCTATGTTATGAGAGCAAACAAAACTTCTTAGAAGGTGTTTGACATCTTGCAGAATTAGGTCTTAAAACATCAAATAGATTTTTTAAATTATGTTTCTACAGTTAATGTTTATTTCATTTACAGTAGAATTTTCAATAGCAATGAATCATGGCACCTTGAATACCTAAAAAGATTGCATTATGCAATAATATGACATGTTTATAATTTGTAAGAATTATTTTTTGCTATTTATAATTATTGTGAGTATGGTAAACCTCTGTAAAAGAACAGAATAATGTATATTTGAAAGCAGTGGAGAGGTAACTGGTAACCCAGTTATCCGCAAAAGATGAAGGGCAAAATGATCAAATTGCTATGGGCCAAATCTTATTTTACAGTCTTACACTGTTTTATGGCATGTTTATTTATTAATTGATTTCCGTGGCAAGAGATTAAGTTAAATCTCTACCAGATTTCATGGACTGTGGGGAGCACATGTAAGGAACTTTACATGATAAGTGAGTGTATATATTAAAAATAATAGTGCATCAGCATTTCTTACACACTGATTCAAATGTATTTCTGTAATCTGAGAACAGTTATCTTTCCTCTCTGTTTGAGAGTTAACTGCTTCAAACACAGAATGTATCTGAAAAAATATCAAATACCTCAAAGCTGTTATGGGGGAATGGTTCTTTCTTTCTTTCTTTCTGGCTACTGACAGGAGTGTTTGGTCAGAGCTCTGAAAGCTTCTCCCAATTTTGTGAGACTTTCTCCATATACTGTTTTGTTTTCCCTCCCGTAGAGAGTCTGACCCTTTTCCCACCATAGTCCCCCATTTTTCATTACTTTTTCCTGCTTTTTTTCCCCTTTTCTTGGGCCCCTCTCTTGCAGTCACCCTCTGCCCCTCCCTCAGCTTCTTTTTTTGGTTTTCCCTCCCTCTCCCTGCAGCTTTCTGCTGCTTGTTTTCCCTTCCCTTCCCTGCTCCATTGCTGCTCTCACCTGGGGTTAGTTAGTTAGTTTGTTTCCAGCTTCTTTGTTCCCTGCTGGCAGAGGGCTTTCCATCCCCCACTCCTCTGGTTCCTTGCAGGGTTAACCCTTTTTTTTTGCTGGAACGGCTGAAGGTAGCTCCCAGCTGTGAACTGCTGGGGTTTCAGCCCCCCTGGGCCAGAGCTTTGGTCTCTGCCTTCATGCCCCTCCCTACATTGGAGTGGAGGAGTATGCTGCTGCTCTGTGGGTGCTTACAGGCTGCAGCCATGTCCTCTATGCTTCCCAGGTGAGGTCAATCCCAGTCATCTTCCTCAGCTACCCTGCTTTAGTGCATGAGGTTGTGATAGCAGGTCTTTTGGTCAGGGGTGATTTTTGCCTTTTAACACCTCTAGACACACCAGCTGTACATGTGGTAGCCTTGAACATGCTTCTATTTCTCCCAGACAATAGCCTCACTAACTGCCTGTGCCCTTACGGCATGGTTACAGGGCCAGTCATTAGACTGCTGCTTGGCAGCAAGGTCCCTGAACTCCAGCATGTCCTGTCATTTAAAAGTCAGCTGCTCATGCTGCTTAACAGGGAGGGTCAGGGTTTGCCTCAGTCCATGTCCTTCATTATTGATGGGCAGTGATGTGAGGTCTACCTCACCACTGGGGAAACCTCAGGTGTTTGCTGTGGTAGCAGGTCCCTCCTGGCTACCCAGTGCCCAAAAAAGAAGCCAGCTGCAGTGGAGGCTCCTGCGGTTGTGCCCAATGGTGGATCATCCATGTCTGGTGTGGCAGCTCCATTGGGTGGTGGGGAAGGGCCTTCCTCCCAATTGTTCCCCTCTTCATTGTGATCAGCCAGCTCTGTGGTGGTGGATGCGGCTCCTCACTTTCCTCCCACCTCAGGAGAGGATTTAGTCCCTCTTGCAGGGAAGGGCAAGTCCCAGAAAAAAATGGGTCTTCTAAAAAGGCCCCATTATTCCTTCAAGACCTCCCCACAACTTTGAGGGAAGGTGAGGTTAATAAGATCCCCCCCGCCACAGCCTTCTTGGCATCCCCCTTCCCCAGACCTTGTAGTGGTCGGGGGTGACCTGGGGGTAGGGGAGGTGGTGGGAGAGTCCAACGACCCTCCCCCTACCTCTCAGATCCTTGAACCTGATGAGGGCGATATGGAGGTTGGACCCTCTGGGAGCAGCAAATGGTGCCGGGAGAAAGTGCCTGGCCCAGGAAAGCACCCCAAACAAGAGATCAGGGACTGATGTCACCCGTCCCCTGCAAGACCCCTCAGGTGATGCTGCTCCCACAGGGCCTGATGCTGGAAGTCCTAGTGATGGGTCAAGTACTCCCCTCGGTGCTCAACAGCTCTCAGTGCCTGACTTGTACAACTCCTCCTCCTTGGAGTTGGACTTTTGTTCTGCCTCTGAGGATGAGTTGACAGAAGTCCCCCCTCAGGAGGTAGTGTCCCCTGATTCAGCTAAGGTGCCCCGCTCATTTCCTGAGTTAGGGAAAATAGGGAGCATCCCTACCTGGAGGTAGAACCTTTTTCTGCTTCTGAGAAACCTCCCTGTGCTGGCTACTCTGTTGAACACCTCATTGAGTTTCTAGACCAGACCAAGTACTACTGGAGAGTTGCACAGCATATACATAAATGGTTCCCAGATCCATTTCTGCAAGCTTGTGGGTGATGTTGGGTGCTTGTTATGAGGAGCACTGGCTGGGGAGTTGCAGGCTCAGTCTTATGCTGACCTGCATGTTTACCCCTCTCTGATGCTTCCCTCTTTTTTTTTTTGGCCTTTCCTGCTCCCCCTTCTATACCTTTCACACATGGCTGCCACAACCTTTGGTTCTCTTAATGCCAATGGCTGCAGAGACCCTGTGAAGTGGACAGCACTCCTTGATTTCCTATGAAAAAAAAGGCTGGAAATCACCTTTCTGCAGGAAACATGATGCAGCTAACCAAGCTGACTAGCATGCTGCCTGGAAGGCCACAGTTTCTTGAGTCATGGCTCTTCCCTTATTGCAGGGGTCACAATCTTTCTGTCACCACAGCTGACAGCTGACTCAGTGGCAGCCCAAGAGATTGTCCCTGGCCATGTGCTCACCATTCACATCCAGTTTGCACATCACCTCCGCTTTATTAACATCTATGTGCCTGCTGCTGGATGAGAATGGACTGCCTTCTTTGAGATCCTGGCTAACTCTTTACATAGTGCTGCTGCTGCTGCTGACCTTTTCCTCCTGGGTGGGGACTTTAATTGCACGGTCGATGCATGTCTTGACTGGAATGAGCCGGCGCCCCATTCATCCTCAGCCCAGAAGCTGTAGGCTGCTTTAGAGGCAGTGGATGTTGTTGATGTCTGGCACCATCTCCATGCTGATGTGAGGCAATATACCTGTCTGAAGGTAACCGCCGGTGGGCTCTCTATGGCATGCCTTGACACCTTGTAAGTCATCAGGCATGCCTTGACCACTTGTACTGCTCCTGCACAGCAGCTGCATTACCTGAGCAGGACTATCAAATCACAGCCTGGTTTCTTGTGCGCTGAGCCTTTCTGGCAGGACACATTCCTTGGTGCCATACTGGTGCCTCAACGCTAGTCTCTTTCAGGATGCTTACTTCCATGACTGTTTTTCTTACTTCTGGCAAATGTGGAAGGATGCAAGAGTCACCTTCCACTCCTGGAGGCAGAGGTGGTATGTGGGAAAGGTGCAGATTAGTTTTCTGTCATCAGTACACACAGTTTGCAACAAGTGAGCTTTACCGCCATGTTCGGGAGTGGGAGGAGGATGTGGCACAGCTTGAGGTGGCCCTGAGTGATGCTGGTGGTGATGCAGGGCTGCTCGAGAGTCTTAAGCTCCACAAGCAAGATCTGTGGGAGCTAGCAGAGAATGCAGCCTGGGGTGCGAAGATCCGTGCCCGCTGTCAAGAACTGGCAGAGATTGATGCCCCAACTCACTTCTTTAGCCTTCAGAAATGACGAGTCACACAGAAGTTCAATGACCATCTTAAGATCCCAGATGGCCAAACGCTCACAAATCCTGTTGAGATCTGATACCATGCCATTGCCTTCTACCAGGAATGTTTGCAGCTGAACCAATTTACCTAGAGTCTGCTAGGTGCTGACATGACAGCCTCCCTAGGCTTTGCTCATCAGAGGCTGACCATCTTGAATGACAACTGTCTTTGGAGGAACTCACAGCTGCTGTCATGGAGGGACCTCACCTCGGGCAAAGCCCCTGGCATTGATGGGCTGCCTGCTGAGGTTTATAAGACCTTCTGGCCTCTCTTCAGCCCCTATCTCCTGCATGTCTTTCATGGGTCTCACGGAGCAGATAAGGCCAACCAGCTGTCGCCAAGAAATTCTCACCCTGTTGCTCAAGAAAGGAGACCTTGGCTGCATTAAGAACTGGTGAGCAGTGTCCCTGTGTAGCAGAACCCCCAGTTTTTTCTTTTCTTTTTATTTTTTTGTATTTATTTTATAATGCATTCCCTCCCCTTCCCCAACCATTTCTGACTTTTTCTCCCCTCTCTATTCCCTATAGATAAGTATAAGTGAGCTCAGATTTAGGATAAGCTTTAAACATTTTTATTTTGGTAGCAAGTTTTTGGTTTAGATATCCACCATTTTATATTGTATTATTATTAGGTTTGTATTAATTTTTACTGTTGTATATTGTATTATTATCATTTTTGTATTGATTTTTATTGTTTCATATGGATATTGTATGGTTTAGGCCTGTGTTTTTAAGTGAATCAAAGTCATGTCACATTTCCATTTTATATGTCAAGCCTCCATCTTCTGTCCTGTGCCTCGGCATCCCATGTTGCAACTGTATGAGTCACGTACCCCTCCCATTTAAATTGGCTCCCCGATGAATGAGTGTGATTGGAAATGATTGAAATACAATGGTAGCAGGCTTCTACTGAATGGCCTGTAATAACTGGGCCATCACCTCGCATTAATTCACCCAGGAATCATGGACCTCACCCAGGAACAGAGACAAGACCAGCATTTGAAAGACAAAGGACCCTGCAGAACCAGCAACTCTCACCATTACAGACACCCGAAACTGCACATCCCTGCATGGAGCACACATGTTCACTACACTAGGGGCTGACCCTTGCCTGGGTATGCATCCTGTCACTAGGGTCACACAAGGTCTGTCCCTATAAAAAGGGGCAGTGAAGACAGACCCAGTGGGGACGCCCTCTCCATCTGGATCAGCACCATGCCACACCACCTATCCACCCAGAGGCCCTGCCAACGACCCCCCCCCCCCCCCCCCCCCCCCCCCACCACGTCCCTGCACCAAGCCTCTCTAACCCCTGGTTCCATTGTGGGTGGGTGTTTGCAAGGGAACCAATTTAACATTGTGTCACCATCTCCACTGTTCAATAAAACCACTGTCATTTGCAACCCCGAGTTGGGTCATGTTTTACTGAATACCAGTCCCTTCCCTATCTTAAATTCCAGCCTCATTCTCTCTCTCTCTCTCTCAGCTCCAGTCCCCACCCTCTCTGCTAGTTTCCCGATCTCCTCCCAATTCCATCTCCCCTTTTCTGCCACCTCTCAGCCTCCCCTGCTCCTACTGCCTTTTCCCTGTGACTTTCTGCTGTGTTTCTCTGCTTTCCTGCTGCCTTTCAGTCTCTCCTGCTGCTTTCCTGTTATTTTCTGCTATCTGTCTCTCTGTTTTCAGGCTTCCCCCGCACCCTCTGTAATCCTCCCCCCTCCCCCACAGCTTCCCAGCTCCTATTAGCCAGCATATTAGCCTTGTTCCAGCTGCCAGCACCTACTGCTGCTCTCTGCAAGTCCTCTAGCTGTCCCCTCTCTTTAACACCCACACTTTTCCTTAGTCCCATTTTCCCCTCTCCCCACCTACCTTTTTCAGCTCCTCCTTAGTTCTGGCTTCAGTCCTAGCTTCTGTGCCAGCATGCTTCCCTGTTCTGCAGGCTTTGGGTGTTGTCTTTTAATCAATTAAGATCAATTAAACTAAAGTTACACCCGAGCCTCAGTTCTTCAGCCCAGGCCCCTCTATCTAAGGCTTCTAATCCCAGTCCCAGTGACTTTCATTTCCAGTAACTTTAACTCCCTACACTTCTACTCTCTTACCTTAACCTTTCCCTAGGTATCCCAAGTACACCAAGCACATGCATACATACACATCACAACACCCAACTTAGGAACTCACCTGTGTGTGTGTGTATGTGTAGGTGGGTGGTATGTGTGTGAATTAGTGAATACACATTTATATACATATATAGATATCATTTTGTGTGTGTGTGTGTGTGTGTGTGTGTGGTATATGAATTAGTAATCTACAAATATGTATTGGATGTGCAGGTGTTGGTAACTGGTAACTGATTCTGTCTAAATCTGGTGTATGTAGCATGTATGGGCTTAAACTGGTGATAGGTGTGCATGAACCTGGACTGGTTATTTTGAATGTGTGTGTTGCTAGTGTAAATGCGTGTGTGTGTATGTGTGTGTATATATATATATATATATATATATATGGCACTGTGTACATGATATACTAATTAGTGATCGGTGTCTAACTTTTGGGGTGTGTAGTGTATGTTCTTGAATTAGTGATAGGTACGCATGTGCCTAGGCTGGTTTGGATGTGTATGTGCCTGAGCTGGTAGTGTGTGTGTGTGTGTATGCACCTAATTGATTTGTGTTTGTTTGTATTTGTGCAATTATGTCACACCCTCCTGTCTAACAGCACAATATTGAGATCCTGAGAGTTGGCCTGACCCCCCAGGGCAACACCTGTTGTGAGCTGATTTACAACATGCTGGCCAAGGCTTTGGCTAATTGGTTGTGGACTGTATGACTTTAATCATTGGCACTGAGCAGATCCAGGACAATCTGTTCCTGCTTCAAGATCTGCTGACAGCTGCAGATCTCTTTGGTCTCAACATCGGGCTTGTCTTCTTGGACCAGGAGAAAGCCTTCGACCAGGTCAGCCATGACTACCTGTTTTGGACACTTGAGGCCTTTTGGCTTCAGGCCCGCCGTCACCTCTGCCCTCTGGGTCCTGTATCAGAACGTTTCAAACCTCCTGAAGGTGAATAGCATACTCTGTTCCCCATTCCCAGCCTGTAAGGGCATCCACCAAGTCTGCCTTCTGTCAGGAATGCTGTACGCCTTGTCCATTGAGCCCCTACTCCATGCACTGTGGTGGCACCTGACCAGACTAACTCTTCCATCTGCCTCCATCTCAGCAGACTGCCTGTTGGCCAGGCTGACAGTATAAACAGATGATGTGACTGTCTTCATTAGCGCCCATGGTGACATCCAGTTCTTGTTCAACTATGAACAAGCCTATGAGCATGCCTCTTTCACATGTGTGAACTGGACCAAGAGTGACACCCTTCTTCTCAGTCCTTGGGTCAACCCCCTCCACCCTTACTTGCTCAGGGGTCTTACCTGATGTTGGGAGGACCTCAAGGCCCTAGGGGTGTTCCTTGGGCTATCAGACTTTTCAGCACAGAACTGGGAAACCTTGGTGCCCAGGGGTAGGCATGCCTGCAGTGATGGCACTGGCATCTGCCCAGCTTCTCCTACCATGGGCAGGTCCTCATTGTTAATAACCTGACAGCTGTGATGTTGTGGCACCAGTGCACCATGTTGGACCCCCACCCCCCGCCAGACTTGCTTGAGAAGCTCCAGTGACTTCTTGTGGACTTCTTTTGGAACAGGCATTGCTGGCTCCCCAGAGTCATTCTTTATTTGCCAGTGGCTGAGGGGGGCCAGAGCTTAGTTGACCTGGTGGGCAGGGTGGCAGCCTTCTGCCTGCAGGCCCTCCAAAGCCTCATCTACTATGAGGACTCCCTTCCCTGGTAGCAGCTAGCTAATTTGTTTTTGCACTGGGTGGAGGGTCTTGGTTTTGACTGGGAATTTTCCTTTTGGACCCCACCCTCCTGGACTGGGGTGTCCTCCTACCATTCTATCAAAGCATGGTGAGGTCCTGGCAAGCTGCTTTCTGCCTCCTGCCCCAAGCCAGGCATCTGTAGTTTCCACAGTTACAGCAAGAGCCCCTGGTCCATAACCTAACCCTGCAGTGCAGGCTGCCAAGCCTCACTTCTAGCAGCCTTGTTAACTCCCTTCTCCAGTCACATACACAGAGAGCCCTCCCCACTGGGGATGTCCTGGGCATGCCTTTTCCACCACTGCCTGTTGTCCTGGTTGTGGTCAGTGACCTGGGTGATGGGCCCAGCAACTTATTGGCTCATCCTATGCCTCCTGACAGCAGCACTGGCATCCGCTTTTGACGTGCTCCCCTGGAAGGCCCTGTATCTGTGGGTGATTTGAGTTTGCAATGCCTGCATCCTTCCACTCGGCTTGACACGGTGTGGCAGAGGCACATAGCAGTACCAGTGCTTAAGCCAGCCCAACCCACGTGGCACACACTCTATAAGCACCCCCCATATCCAAAAAAGACAGGTGACCTCCAGTGGTGGTTGCTACATAGGATACTGGCCGCCAGCACTCTCATCTGCCACATAGACCCAGCTGCATCAGCAGCCTTCCCCTTTTGTCCAGGGGGAGTGGAGGAAGATCTTCACCATGCCTTCCTCAGAAGTCCCCGGTTGTCACCACTATTTGCTTCCCTCAGTGCCTTACTTGAGGCACTAGACTTCGCCTTCCTGGAGGCCACTTACTTGTTCGCTCCCCTACCGGGCGGCCAATGAAGATGTCATCTACCTGGCCAGCTTTTTACTCAGCCAGGCTAAAATGGCCATCTTCAAGAGCTGCAGGAACTGGCTTGCCAGGGCCAGCTCAGACGATGCCCTGCGGCTCTTCCAGTTTTTGGTGTAGGCATGACAGTCACTTTGAACATGCAGTCCTTCAGTGGATGATGCCCATCTTCCAGGCACATTGGGCAGTTCAGGGGGTGCTCTGCAGTGTCAGGGGTGGCTGTTTAGTCCGTTCACTGTGATACTGCTAGCCCTTTCCCAGGGGAGAGGCAGGGGTCCCAGCGGGCCCCAGGCTCTGTCTGTTGTATCAGGGCCACTACATGGGCTGTATTTTGTTTTTTTCTTGCTGTATTGTTACCCTCTTTCCCCCTGAAATAAACCTTTGTAAAAAGTCTGTCTGTCTTTCCCTTTAAAGTTTCAGAGGAATAAAAACAACTAAACATAGGAAACAGAAAAAGAAAAAAAATCTCTAGATATTTCACCTTCAGTCCACTCCAGAATCAGTTAATGGTGCATGATGTGTAGCTGATAGTGAATATAGCCCCGAAGGACACTGTACAGATTTGAAGCAGTGCTCAGTGGAAAGAAGTCTCTCTAAAATACTTGTGTTTTCTCCAACTGGCCAATGGTTTAAATCTGAATCTAAAAACAATAATTTAAAACAAGGTACTTGACGCAGACCAACTTAATTTATATAATTAATTACCAAAGTAATTTATATAACAATATCTGCTGCATTAAACTGCTTTATGGAAACATATTTTAGGCCTGATTTTCAAAAGGATCTTAAATCCAGCCCTTTCTCAAAAGCACAGATCCATGTATGTACACCGTACTATGTATATCTATAAAAACTGCAGCATTTAATAGGAGGAAGATTTATACATGAATCAATAAAACTGTTTTTTTCCTATGTTATGAAACATGTCTTAGTCTATACAAATCTGTATAAGCAAGTATTAGGGTCTAAAAGGTATGTGTATGTGTTGGGGAAATGGACTATAGTTTTATGAGGTTCTCACAACAGCCAGTTGGAACCAGCTATTTATTATGCAGCAGTTCTTAATACACTGATTGAAGGAGGACTCTGTTGGACTCCTTGGATTTTTATGATTCATGAACAACACAGTACTGTCAGAAAAAAATAAAACAACTAAGAAACTTCTTTAGGTGTAAGACTGAAGTAGGTAAAAATCCCCACTACAGCTGAAATCTTCTAGAAGCATGGAGAACAACTGGACATGGTTTAAATACCACATCTCTGGGTGCATCTACAAATGATGCTACATCACCATAGCAATGTGCTATGGCAATGTAATGTCTTTGGGCAAAACCCATGATGCTACAGCTACATCACCATATCAATGCGCTCCCCCATTATAGTGTATTACTATGGCAAAGTAGTGCCTAAAAAATAACTGTGCAGCATGCACAACACAGTATCATCTGTTACTGAGCCACTTTTAGTACTTCCAAGAGGAAGTACTAAATGACAGTTCAGTAACAATAGCACCGCATGGCCATGCGTAGATGCGCTCTCTCCATAGCAAACCTTGAATATTTTTTTTAAGACTTGTATTCCTTGACCTAAGTGACTAATTTCCTTGCCTTAAGCATTTTCCATCTTGTTTTCAAAGTAACACCAACTCAAATGATTTTGTATCCAGTACATTCCCTAGCCCCTTTAGTAGATATTGTGTTGTTTTAGTCACTATTCATTTTTAAATCATATCCTCTCCCATTTGGTTTACGTATGAAGCTCCTATTATATTTGTGCATCACGGATTTTAGCCCTTTTATCTTCCTGCTGCTTAATACTGAAAACCAAATCTTCCCTCTTTCCACCTCTTACTCTCCCAGTTTCATCTCTGAGTCATCTATTTATTCTTGCCTTTTAAAGCATCAGGAACTATTCAAATTTATATTAAAACAATAAATAGGAACTGTTTGTAAGTGGAGAGCTATGGGCCAGTGGAAGACATAATAACATGTCACCTGCAGGAACAAGGTTGGAAATAAGTCCTGGTGCCTTACTCAGCTCCCTTGAGCTCCAGGGTTTCTGACATCACTGGCTTTCTCAGCTTTCCTGATTTGCAACATGCTCTTTCTTTGCCCTTTTCCTACACTTTTCTGTAAGTATTCTTTAAAAAAACATCCTGTCATTGCTACTTCATGTGCAGTTCCACTGCTAGGAATAATGGTGAGAGTGCTAATATTAAAACATGGCAGTGGCCCCAGGCATTTTTACCACTATGTTGCATAGAACTGTTCTAAGCAGGTTTACATGACAGATGTGAGAACAGATTTTTCAGAACAAAGGATTTTTCAGAACAAATCTTATTATAAACATGTTCTCAATTTCTCTTTTTTCTATCCTCCTAATTCCATCCCATTCAACTTCCTTTCCCAGTTCTAATAGTCATTCTTTTTTTCCCCTTTCTCTCCCTGTCTTCAAGGAATTAATGGCCCAACTCTTATGAGCTCTTTAGCTATAACTTTACAAATATTTCTAGCTTCATTCTCTGCCTAATTTATGCTTAAAGACCACAATACATAATCTTTAAGAAGTGGTCACGGGCTGATTATTTCCTTCATGTGTGCCCTCCTATATCTAGCATTGATCTTCCCTGGATGGATTTCTTTTTGGATGCAAATAAGACTCACATTGACAAAGCTGAAATATTTCTTCCATCTCTCTCTCCTAAATTAATACTCCTGACCCATACATGCCTCTAATCTAGTGTTATATAATTCACTTTATTAAATAGGATTTTTAAAAGAACCCACTCCCCCCCCCCCCAACCCAATATCTGATATATTCCTGGGAATTAATGAAAAGTCAGATGCATTACAGTTTTTTGGATACCCTACATCAGGGATGGCCAACCTACATCATGTCTGTCACAAGTGGCATGAGTAGCCTCTGTACGTCACATGCAATAGGTCAGAGAAGGAACAAGGAGCACAGTGGCAGATAGGGCAAGAAGAAGAAAGCAGAGCAGCAGGCAGGGGAAGAGGACCATAGTGGTACTCAGTGAGAGTGCATGACTAACTTGTAGTTTTGGCTTAGAGATGGTATTTCAAGGTCTGTTTTTGGGAACTGACATATATATATATATACACATATATATATATATATATATGTATGTCTTAGAAATCAATTAACCCCTGCTGCCCATCTTGAACCATCCTAATGCACATATATGTATATATGCATGTAAATATGCATTAGGATGTTTCAAGGTGGGCAGCAGGGGTTAATTGATGTCTAGGAGCTTGGGTCTTAAACACAGTTTCACCCAGCCTTGGAAGCAGACAGGCTATCTAACACAACAAGGCCAACAGATACACACACAGTCTAAGAATTGAGGGGGCATGCCGTAACACAAGATCACAGCCTTGAAGGCAGACAGGTTGTCTAACACAACAAGGGCTCATAATCTGGGAAAACAGCCTGGGAACCAAGGAAGTATATATCATACTGCCCATAACATGAGATAAGTGACACCAGCTACAAGGCTCCAGAGCAGCAGGGGGGAGCCTCCGAGTCCCAGTTTTGGGGGAACAGACCAAATTAGGAGAAGGCCAGGAAGGCTATGTGGACATGTGACCACAGAGAGCCAACCAACCAGAGAGAGAGACAGATGAGGAGTCATCAGGAGTCATGAAGAGGAAAGGAGCTTACAGAAGCAGAGACTTGAGAGTAACTAGGGATCCCTCCTTCTCGTTCCTCCCTTTGTCCCATCCCTTCTTCTCCTCCTCAAGAGGGGTCCAGGTCCCTGTTCCCTGGGAAGGGTTACCGAGGCCACCATAGAGAGCATACGACCAGCCCGTCTCATGCATCCCACTGGAGGGGGGCTGTGGGCCTCAACATCCCACCTCCAGAGTGCTGATATCTGACACCTAAGAGAATCAGCCTCAGACTGTATCCTCACCAGATGTACTTGAACTCTGAAGACAGCCCTAGGTTTTGGTAAATGTACAAAATTGTTTGATTGTTTGTATTGGTTTTTTTTCTGTTATCATTGTGTATCAATAAATTTGCCTATTATCAAATGGAAAGGTCATGGTTGGTCTGAGGGTGGGTTCACCTGCCTCAAACAAGGTACCTGGATCCTAAATCCAGCACCAACAGTGGCATGTCTGTCAAAAATTTTGACCCTTGCTGCCCTAGATCTTGCTTCAGTTTGGGAGGTGGACATTCCTTGTAGTTTCTATAAGTAAGGGCTTTTTATATGGACAATTTTATATTAGGCTCACAGTATAGCCAGTAATGTTCCCAGTATGAAAATCAAGCTTATAACATTTATGCTGCTTTGATGATCTTTTATAAACTCCATATTCAGGAGGAGATTTAAGTGCATAATAGTTTCTTCACCAGCCATTGGTGCACATATATACAATATCACTGTCATATCTATATATATGAATATATATGCATGCAGAAAGGCTCTCAAAACATTGGTAACCTAAACAGCAATATTAGAGTCTATACACTACCATTTTTTTATGTTTTAATTTGAATCATCAGGCAATATATTAATGCCTGGGCATATTAAGCATCTGTCTTTTTTTCTGGTATATCTAAATATGTGCCTGGTTCCTGACATCTCTCTTTTCATTCAATTGTTTAATATAATCATGTGCTATCTGCTGAAATACCCAATATTTACATATAAGGAAAGATTGGAAGAATCAGGATTATTTAGTCTGCTGAAGAGAAAACAAAGGGGGATTTCATGACAATCTTCAAATAGAAAAGGGTTGTTATAACAAGGAGATGGTAGTATATAAAGGAGATGGTGATTAACTATTCTTTGTGTCTACAGAGGACAGGGTGAAAAGTAATGGCAAGAGTGTAGCTAGGGTGGGATGAATGGGGCAACTGCCCCTGCCTCCAACTTACCAGGAAGTGGCCAGTTACAATTGCAATCATGGTGGTAACTGGAAGTTGCCACTGCCCTGTGCCACAGACATCCAGCTATGTCCCTACATTTCTGAGCAATGGAATTAAATTGCAACAAGAAATGTAGTTTGGCTATTAGTAGGATGTTTCTAATTATAAGGGTGTTTAATTCTGGAATAGATTAATTTGACAGACTAGGGAATCTCCATTACTGGAAATTTAAGTGGAGGTTATACAAGCACTTGGATGGTGTGGTTTAGACAGGAATGTTCCTGCCTTGGACTAAATGATCATTTGAGGCCTCTTCTAACCCTATTTTCCTATGATGCTATTACTCAATATGGCTTGGTGATGTGTTGAGTGAATACTGAGAGTCAGAAGAACCTTCAACAGATCTATGCAGGCATAAACAGTTTTTCTACTTTCTGTTTCTTTTCTCTATAAAAACAACTATAACTGTAAACTGAAAATGACTATACCGAATCCCCCTCTTATTCAAAACTGAATATTTCAACTTCAGTTCCTCACTGCCACAACCAGCTTTTCCATCAAATTATAAATTCAGAATCAATAACTACAAATGTTGCATTAAACAGCATCCCACTAAGAACAGAATAATCTTTAGCAGATCACAGCCCAATCCAATCCAAAAGTTATACTCCTCATTATGACTGACGTGCATTGCCTGCTTCTGAGCTCTGTATATATAATTAGATGACTCTTTCCAAAATGAGAAAGTATTTGGGGGGGAGGGGGAGGGTGTCTTTGCAACCTTGATGACTAGAAATTTGCTTTCTCTAAAATGTAAGTTTGCATTCTGGAGGCCAAGATACAAACATCAGAGAGGTATAAATAGAATATACTTCTGCTTAGGGTGCATATAAGTGTTCAAATCAACCAGCTGAAGTTTAGCAATTTAGTTTAACCCATTTAAAACTAAACTGGTTGACAGCGGGACCAGTGTACAAAGGGTGGTCAGCGTGCTTTGTAGACAGCCTACAACCAATTCACATAAACACCATGTCAGCTGGAACCCACAAGGAAACTTCCATGTGAAGAGTCCTGCTTTCAGAAGGTCCAAACACGTAAGAGGGAGCAATGATGCAGAAGGTGCTGGCAGTAGCACCAAAGGAAAAAGGGAGAGGACCAAACAACTTTGAGTTCCCATACCTCACATCCCCTCCTGCCTCTCCTACAACAGTAGGGGATGATGCTTCTAGAGCCCCATCAGTTATGATGATGTTAGCAGTTTAGAGAAGTTGCTTTGCCAGACTGGAATACTGAAATTACATGGGAGTTTGGGAGTAGGGGACAAGGTTCTGGGTACCTCTTCAATGTTAGCATTAGTGTGTGAAGTGAGTAACAGGCACTTTTGCCCTTTGTACAGTAGTAGAATGACTGAGTGCCACCAAATATTCTTAGATTCACTGGGCCAGCTGGTTGTGGCAGTGAGGAACTGAAGCTGAAATCCAGTTTAATTGGGCCAGGATCTAAGAATCATAGCCCACCAAGGATTCTTAGATTCACATGGAGACAGATCCGTGTCCTGAAGGATCAATTGTTGTTTTATATGTTCTGAGGAAAGTAATAATGTTAGAGGAGTTTTGTCTACATAGCAAGATTAAAGTATAATAAGTAAAGAAAAAAATAATAAGTGAGACAGGGTTACATTTTTAAAGGCACAAAGGTTATTATTTATTTTACCCATATGTCTAACTTGTTGCAACAGTTATGGGTATTGTGTAATGTATTCCAAATGATAGGTTATATATGATACTATGTGTACCTCCTTTCTGCTATCCACGCTTTGTCTTGCTCAAAGAACTTCCAAAACTTCTTTTCCTGAACAATAGCTGTTCATTTTCATTCAGTTATATGAAGTCTATGTGACAAATCTGTTTTTCCAGGAATATGCTGAACATTCTTTTAATTCTTTCCCAATTAACACTAGCCCCGACATTTCCCCTTCTACATCTGTCTTTATTTTTCATGGCTGGCAGTATAGAGGACCAAAGTATAAATTAGAACACAGTTATGAAGGTATTGCATTGTCAGTAGATGGACAAAAAGCTTTATATAGCCACCTAAGTCTGAATTTGGCCCAATGACATTAGATTTTCTTGTATCTTTAAATGTATGGCTTAGTAAAGAGCCAAAAGGAGATAGTAATTTTTCTCCAATGCCTAGGAGAATATTTTCAGATCGTCAAGCATTACTATACGTCCTAAATTCAGCAAGCAAGAGATTAAACTAGACAGAAAATGCAATCCAAAACCCAGTGAAGTTAATGGAGAGAGTCTCACAGACATCAACAGGGTTGGATCAGGCCCTAAGTGCTGCTCTAGTACTATGTGTGGAGAGGCGAGGACATCAATTCTCAGGTGTGATTTTGAAAATGTCTCCCTTTTGGATGAAACTGCTTGAGATGATCTTACGAATTATGGCAATTCCAATAATAAGTGCTGGCTTGACTTCAAAAGACACAATTCTGGAGGAATATCTTTCTCCCCCAGTGTTCTTAAACTCATTTCGTTTTTAGTAGCTGGTGCCAAACAATCCATCCCACATAAATGGAAACAAAGTTCTCCAAGGAGCTTTTCTACTTGGCTCCAGGAGATTTCTTAGTGCCAACTCAGTCAGTGCTGAATTTACAATAAAGGAAAAGAGAGTCGGTTTAAGTATCTACTTGGTCTCCTTAGAAACATTTTTTGGGAAACAAATTTTCTATTCAAGCTCCTAGCTACAATTAAACCTAAGAATTATGGGAATTCAGCATGGGGGTGGTGAGAGAGAGAAGTGTACAAGTCCCATGTCTAGCAATCACTTTAATCCCTATTCTCTTATCTCCCTATCAACTGCTTCTCTCTTCTGTAAACCCCCTCACTCTTTTCTGTCATAACTAAATATTAACCTACTGCTCACACGTTGACCTGCTTTATTGTGCTTCAACCAACAACTTCACATTCTATCATGCCTATGAACTTAGGAAATCCTCTCTCATGCATGGTTAAATTTATTAATTAATCAGGATTCATTTGCTAGTGCTTGTACAGCACTTAGAACATGTGCAGTGATATTTCCTTTAAGTGCTAAATATTCTGTTTATTATAATCAAGAGTTTTGCTGAATAGTCAAGGGAGGATAATATTGTCTATTCTATAACTTTGGAGAGAGTGTTATTCCATGACACTCGGGAGAGCACATAAATATCAACAGACTCTCCCTACACCTGAAGAGGGTTGTTTGTGCCCCAAAGCTTGCAAACAACAATTGCCCAACTATTTAGGTGGTCTGATAAAAGATATCACATCTACCGAAAGAATCTTGCCTATCTATGTCCTTAGGCTGACACAGCTAGAACCAACAACCCTAATTCCATGACATAAACACTATTTGCAAGCTGAAGCACCCATGGGGTCTGGTCCTGACATAAAAACACAGGGCTTAGGTTAGTAGTGCAAGCTACTTAAACACAGGCACAGTGACAGTCTCTGTTGTAGAAGAAATAAAAAGATGGTTCTTTTTTAATGTCTCTAGCATGCAGAACACTCCTGAAGGACAGCAAAACAATCTCTGTCTCAATTCCATTAGCTTACTTAGTTGACTGTTGTGCAAAGAAAGATAGACTTTACACAATACTCAGTCCATCCTTGTGGATTTCATACAATCCCACGGAGCTGGAAATAGGTTTGAGTCAATTTTACTCCTGGAATACTCCTTAGCACCATATGCCATTGCCAGCCCATCATGACACAACAGTTAAAAGTCCAAAGATAGCTCATAACCAAGGATCTGGGTTTTCCATTCCCTACAGAAAATGCAGATTTTCTCTTCTGAAGGAAAAAAATAGTGAAGGAGAAAAATGCAGATGGTATCAAGTGATATTCCTGAGGCATTGGTGTTGGGTATAGTATTGTTTAAGATCTTAATTAATTAATTATTTTGTTTATGGAAACAAATGCCTACTTAGCAAATTTGTGGATGATACCAAGTTGAATGGAATTACAGATGCTGGAAGGTAGGGCACAGATCCAGATGATCTGGACAGACTGGATAAATGGTCCAGAATAATCAGATGAAATTCAGCAAGAACAAGTGCAACCTTCTGCACTTGGGATGAAATAATCTCAATTACATATAAAGATTAGGGTATGATTGGCTAGGCTGCAGTACTGCAGAGAAATACCTGGGGATTATTGTGGACTAGAAACTGAATGAGTCAACAGTGTGTTCTCTTGCTGGAAAAAAACAAACAAAAAAACCTAACTTGTTGTATTCACAGGAGTTTCACTTGGATGTCAAAGGAAGAGATTCTTCCACTGTATTAGAAACTGGTAAACCCTCTCCTGGAATAGCGTGTTCAGTTTGGGCCATAGTCTTCAAGAAAGATGTGTACAGGTTGGTAAGAATCCAGCAGAGGCCAACAACAATTATTAGATGCCAAGAAATGTGACATATGAAGAAAAGTGGAAAGAGCTGGGATTATTTATTGTAAAGAAGAGAAGATCGAGGAGGGGATTTGATAAAACTTCAAAACTGTATGGTTATGAGGCATTAGAATAGGCTACCTAAAGAAGCTGTAGAATCTCTATCCCTGGAAATTTTCAAGAGCAGGTTAAACAGACTCTTGGCTGTGGTGGTTTAGTCAGGGATGATCTTGAATTGAGCAAAGAGGAAGCTGAAGTAGATGATTTCATTAAAAACCCAACTTTCTTATGATGCTATTCTTATGACCCTAGATCTTCATCCCCCAAACACATAGATCCTCATCGGATGAAGATCAACTCAGTTCTTTGAAGTATTTTTCTGATGTAAACCAGATGAATAGCTGGCCTTAAGGCCTATTATGATTTCCCTGCTCCTTGACCCCTACCTATCCTGTCTTTTGGGCTGAAAGCTGTTTGGAACCAGTCTTGATATTTATTATGTTTGTACAGTTCCTAGCTCAGTGAGTCCCTAACTATATATATGATTAGATTTTTCAAGAGTATAAATGAATGTAGCTCCATCAATTTGAATGGATACATGCCAATTTACACAAGCTGGGTGAGGCGGACCATAATTGTATTGGATACAACTATTTGGAAACCAGTTTTACCAAATGTACAATCCATGAGAAATGCAAACACTTCCAAATTTGCTTTTCTAAAGCTAAAGCTAAAATTTGAGGGTGACCAAAAATAAATTTTCAAAAATACTGATTTGGAAGTAGCAATTTTTTGGCTTTTAAATTGTTGAAATGTCTAATTTGATAATACAGCAAGCCATAAAATATGAAAATCAGTATTAAATATAAATCTATAAATATAACATTGAAACTATTAACTATAATGTAAAAGGTTAAGTAAAATAAATCAAAGGCAAAATTCAAAATGATTTACTTTTTCTTCAAAATCTACACAAAATGGCTTGAGTCATATGAACTGCTCTCTCCAACAAAAATCTGTTCCAGCAACAATATTTTAACTAGTATTGTATTTGTATTTTTGGCCATATATTTTTGTCAGCATTACAAATGCTGAAAATTTAGGGCAATTCAAGACTTTGAAATTTGTCAGATTTTTCATATCAGATCAACAATTTTAGCTACGTATGGTATGTCTACATCACTTCCACTGCTATGAGTACAGCTTACATAGAGACACTAGATATAGCTTATGAACTAGAAGCAGTATAGCCACAGAAATATGAAAATTAGTGTGGTCTAGAGAACCCACCTGAGAAGTTTAGTAAATATTCAGGTGGTTAGTTATACTTAGTTCCATGCTAGTGCAGCTAAACTGTTAGTTTAAAGTCAAATCAGATATAACTAAACAAACTGCAGTCGCTGCAGTGATTGTAGGTTATCCATACCCTTTATTTATATTCTGTAAACGTTTCGCCAAAGGATAGAGGTGTATGGTGAACCTAATGTCAAGTACACATTTATTTAGCAATTAACTGCAAGTCAGTTGTAGTTTGATGGTAGGGTGGAAGGAAGTTTCTGACCTACTGATCTGACAGTGTTACCTCTGTATGTTGCTAGAGGATTGGGGTTGGGATAGGTTATTCATGGAATCTTATTTGCATACATAGAGACATAAAAGAGGTAGTTATTATTAAAAGGCTGTATTTAGCCACAGCATATGCATAACAGTACAAGCAATGTACTTTGAAATATTATAGATTGAATTAGGGTAATCTAATTTAATCAATGTAATTATAAAGCTTCTTGTATGTTACGCCCAGAGGAGCATGGTTTTATCAGTTTCATCTACACCAAATTAATTTTGAATTTACCCCTTTCTAGGGTAAAATTACAGATGCTGTTTCCTCCATCTGACAATAAAAAAATAATCTAAACTGATAGCAAGTTATCAAGTTATGGACACACTTTTTTTAAAATTAGGAAACATGATACTGTCTTGGTATTCAGTTTACCTTATCAGAAGATGTGACCTTAACTTCAGCATCCATCTAATGCACATCTGTTGGAGTCTGAAACTCATGGGACAGATTCTGATCCTATATGAACTATGATAATAATAGAATACTAACACTGATTTTACTGACATTACTCCAGATTTATATCAGTGTTAATGAGATTTGAGGACAAGAGAGGCTTGTTCTCTGTTCTAAAAAAGTAATTTGTTGCCCTACTCTGTTTAGAATCAGCATAATTCTAATCGCTCACATTAGTTATTTATAATTTGTCACACTTAGCTGTCTTTGTGTTCTGTGTTCAGTTACTTAACACAAGAAATTTCTAGTGAGAATACTCAGAAATCCAAGCACAAAGTCACATGGACACAGCTTTGACAGGTGCTTTCCCTGGAATATTCTGCAAGTCATTTTTCAGAAACAAAAAAGCACAAATATGACAGAAGGAAAACTATTTTAAAGATTATTTGTCTGCTGGAAATGTTTGAACTTTTATTCATGTAGAAGGGAAGTTGAGTAAAATTATTCAAAATACTCCAGATCATATTTTCAATAAATTCTAAGTACATGTTTAACCTTTTGGCTAGGGACAGATATGACACACGAACTGGTACAAGTGATCAGAAGCCAGTTTAAACCTGTAACAAAACAGAAGTTCACTGCACATAGACTGGTTTCAAAATGGATGAAACTCTTTCAAGATAGACCTGAATGGATGTAGTTTCAGACTTAATTGATTTGGGTTAAATCAGCTTAATCAAAATTTTGTCCTAGACGCCCTCCTGACATAAATTAGGCCTCACTCTCTCTGCATCTCAGGATGTGTTGCAACCCCTGCTAACCACCCCCCCACTCCTTGCAGTTTGGGCAGAGTAGCCTCTGCCCCAACTTATGTTCTACAGCTGAGCCAGGGGAGCACATTCCCAACTGCAGTAGAGCTTAGACAGCCTCTCCAGCCCCACTGGCAGTAGCACAGGGGACAGGCAAGCAGGGAACAGACCCCTGCCTACCCTGTCCCTAGCTCACCTCAGCTGGGATCTGCACAGCAGGGCAGTGGTGGGAAGTAACCTAATAGCACTATTTTCTTTAAAAAGTTTTCCTTTTGATTCAATTTTGCAGAACCTGTATTTCTGGTTTTACTGATCTATTTATGTTTCTTCTCATGCAGCTATAGTACTAATGATTTGCTTTCTCTTTTCAACACTCTTTTATGAGATTGGTCCACTGAAACTCATCCTTTCAGAATACATGGATAACCTTATTCAAATCTTTTCTACCCTCTAAGCTACCAAATAAGAGCAAGACTGGTATTCAGGCTTCCTTACAGGTTGACATTGGGAAAGTAATTTAACCTTTCTGTAGAACGTGTATAATTAATACTTACCTACATCTCTCACAAGGGGACTTTTGGAATTACTGTCTGTGAGTGCTTTGAATCTTTAAAGTCTTACATGCTTTCTGGGTAGAGACGGTAGAATATTATTGTTAAAATATTTTTACATTAAGAAAAGTGGAAACCGGGTGTTTTTTTTCTGGACACGATCAACATTGAAAGATTTCTTATTTGGAAAAAAAAAAGTTTTTAAAAAGTTGCACTTTTTCATTCCAATTTTTATTTTTGAAATACAAGTTAAGAATCCAATAATTAAAATGAAATATAATTAAAGTTAAATTTCCAAGTCAATTGGACTCAGTGGTGGACAGCTGAAAACTAATGTACCACAGGTAGAAGTACTTTAGTGGAGTATTCAACAATAGCCCACACCTCTAGGGAGTGGATCAGGAAAGCAAAGGCACAAACTGAATACAAATTGGCAACTAGAATCAAGGAGAACAAAAAGTCCTTCTTTAGATATGTAGGAAGTTGGAGAAAATATATGGGAAACATGGGGTCCCTGATGAGCGAAATGGGACAGCTGATAAGCACCACCCAGGACAAAACCAGATGCCTAAACAAATACTTTGAGTCAGTATTCCACCAGTCCAAGGGTGTTAGCCTGCTTGACAGGATACAGAATAATCAAGGTGGGGGTGATCACCCTTCCATAGTTGGCGAAAAGTTTGTGGGGGAGCACCAAGAGAGGCTAAATGGGGTTGATGTCATATACTTGGACTTCAAAAAGGCCTTCATCCTAGTCTCCCATGATGTCCTCATGGTAAAATTGGGAAAATGTGGCCTCGAATACTTTATGGTCCAGTGGCTAGGTAACTGGCTCTGAGATAGGACCCAGAGAGTATTAATAGATGGAACTGAGTCAACATGGTAGAAGGTGAACAGTGGCATTCATCAGGGTTCAGTACTAAGATCAGTGCTTTTTGACACTTCATCAACAGTTCATCAACAATTCTGATTCAGGTATTAAAAGGAAACTGGCAAAGTTTGTGAATTACACCAAATTATTGGGGAGCATGGACATGCTCGAGAACAGGCTGGCAATACAGGCTCACCAATCTGGATAGGCTTGCAAGGTGGGTGGATATTAACCTGATGATGTTTATCTTGGAGAAATGTAAAGTGTTCCATCTGGGGAGAAATAATCCACAACACACTTACAGGCTTAGCAATGCTATGCTTGCCAGCATCATAATTACCTGTACCTTTGGTTTAGCTGACTGTTTGTTTGTTTGGTGGGGGGTGTGTTCTGAAAAGCTGGGAGTGAGTGCTGACTACTGAGTTAGTGTTGGTTGTTGTGGAATTTCTGACTGGGCCTGAGTCAGCCCAGGCCCAAAAAGGTATATATGGAGACTCCCCAGGCAACCAGGGAGTCTGTGACCAGGGACTGCCAACAGGGGAGCAGTTTGCAGGCCAGTTTGTGGGTAGTACACACCGTTTAGGAGTATACGGGAGCTTCTGACAGAGACTTCAGGTAAGTGAATGAGAAGGGGGGCTATTAAGGGGATGGTGACATGGAGTGCAGCCACGGATCCAGAGCTGCGAGGCCTTCACCCAGACTGGCCCCTTGGATGGGTTAGTAATGCCCTGTCCCCTGTCTGTGGGGGTTGCCTGGTGGGACCTCTGAGGCCTGGGGGTAGTGTGAGGGCCAGGGTTCCCATGCCTGCCCCACATGTGTCCAGATTGAGGCCCTGGAGGGGCAGGTGAGGAAATTCCAGGCAGAGGTGAGCAGGCTGTGGGGGATCAGGGCTGCAGAAGATGAGATTGATGGATACTTTCATTCTCTTTAGGACCAGATACCTAGCACAGAGACATCACAGGAGAGTCCCAGGAAAGCTGAATGGAGGACAGTCACCTCCAAAGCTAGACAGCATGTGGCTCTGACTGCTTTCCCAATGCAATTGGGGAACAGATATGAAGCCCTGACAGCAGTGGAGGATTATGCAGCAGAGAAAGCTGCAGGGGAAGACACATTTACAACAAACACCAGGCAGATTGAGTGACAATCGAGCAGACAGAGGAAGAGATGCCAGGTCATTGTCATGGGCAACTCCCTCCTGAGAGGCACACAGGGGCCTATCTGTTGACCAGATCCCATGGCACAGGAGGTATGCTGCTTACCTGGAGCCAGGATCTGGGACATCACTGCAAGGATTCCTAACCTCATCCAGCCCTCCCATGGGCCTCATCCATGTGGGCACGAATGATGTGGCCAGGAGAGGAGTAATTCGGACCATGCCATGAGTGACTACAGGGCTCTGGGGGCCAGGCTTAGGAAGTCAGGGGCATAGGTGGTCTTCTTGTCCATCCTTCCAGTCAGTGGTCACCATCAGCATCAGAACGCCTGCATTAAGAAGTTACCCTGCGGCTCCAGAGTTGGTGCCATCATGCGGGTTTTGCCTTCTACAGCCACAATCCGCACTTCCAAGAGAAAGGCATCCTGGGACAAGATGGTCTTCATCTCTCTTCTAAGGGTAAGAGTCGGTTCTCTAGCAGGTTGTCGGATCTCCTCCTAAGGGCTTTAAACTAGGTTCATTGGGGGATGGGAAAGAAGAGGGTAAGGAGAACCTAGGCTCAGTGAGTCACAAGAAATGCACTGGATCAGTCCAGGTAAGCACTAAGGGGCCCAATAAACAACAGGACAGAGGGTTGCCAAGGGCACCCATCAGGGGTCTTAAATGTCTCTACACTAATGCTAGGAGTATGGGGAACAAGCAGAGGAACTTGTACTCCTGCTTGCAAGTAACAACTTCAACCTGGTTGGACTAACTGAAACCTGGTGGGACCCTATTCATGATTGGGCAGTAGGCATTGAGGGTTACAGGTTGTAAAGATGAGATAGAGTGGGGAAAAAGGTGGGGGAGTGTTGCTCTTTATGTTACAGAACAATATACATCCTCTATAATCAAGATGGGATCAGAGGAGGGCCAAACTGAGGTACTGTGGGTCAGGATACAAGGGGGCTGGGGGGGAAGGGACTTGGTAGTGGGGGGGTCTACTATAGACCGCCACACCAGGAGGATGAGCAAGACCTGGAATTCTCCAGACAGTCCTCAGAGGCTGTACGGTTGAGCGATATGGTTGCCATGGGTGACCAAAACTACCCTGACATCTGCTAGGAGGAGCCGTTAGCCAAATTAACTGCTCACATAAGTTCTTAACCTGCATACAAGACCTCCACCTAATGCAAGAGATATACAATCCCACTAGGGGAAAAACCTTGCTGAGCTTGGTGTTAACTACAGCAGATGAACTGATCGGGAATCTGCAGGTTCAAGGTAACCTACGGGATAGTGACTATCACTTGATTGAATTCACTATCCGGTGAAAGGTAGGTATATTAGCCAGCAGGGCTGAAGTGCTAGACTTTAGAAAGGCTAACTTCAGTGTGCTCAGGAGATTAGTTAGTGAGATGTTAAAGCTCAAGGGCATTGGTGAAATGGGGGTCTAGGAAGGGTGGTCATTTCTCAAGGGAACAATCCTATGTGTGCAGAATGAGACAATCCCATTATGCATAAAAGCGGGCAAAGGAGCCAAGAAGCCCTCTTGGCTGAACAGGGAAGTCCAAGAAAGCCTAAGGGCAAAAAAAGAGGCATACAGGCTGTGGAAACAGGGGATAGCTACCAAGGAGAAGTATGCCTCCCTGGCTTGCACTTGCAGGGAATCAGTTAGGAAGGCCAAAGCAGGATTAGAATTTAGACTAGTGACAAAAATTTAGGACAGCAAAAAGTCCTTCTTCAAGTACTGTATATAGGGAGCAAAAGGAATGTTCAGGGTAGCATAGGACCCCTACAGGACAAACTAGGGAAAATCAGAGAGGGAGACAAAGCTGAGCTCTTCAATGAGTACTTTGCATCTGTATTCCTAGACACAGACCAAGACAAATCTCCCAATTGGATCATATATAGACTCAGGGGGACACCAACCCATGAACTGTTAGCGCAGACTTAGTGAAGGGGCACTTGGAGGGGCTGGATGTGTTCCAATCAGCGGGCCTAGATGAATTTCATCCAAGGCTGCAAAAGGAATTGGCCAGTGTCTTAGCAGAGCCACTGGCACGGCTGTATTAGCACTCATGATGCTCCAGTCAGGTCCCAGAGGACTGGGAAAGGGCCAATGTGGTCCCTATTTTCAAGAAGGGGAGGAGGGAGGAACCAAGAAACTATAGGCCAGTTCATCTCACCTCTACCCTTGGGAACACTCTGGATTAAAGATTAAATTTATGAGAGTACAGCAGGGGAAATAATGCTGAAAGGAAATCAGCATGGATTCATTGCAGGTATATCCTGCCTGACTAACCTCGTTTCTTTTTATAACCAGGTCACAAAATGCTTAGACGCTGGAGTCGAGGTAAATGTCATCTGCCTAGACTTTAAGGCGGCTTTTGATACGGTATCACATTCTGGTCTTGTAAATAAATTGACAGGTTGTGATGTAGATGATTACATGGTCAGGTGGGTGACAAATTGGTTTAGGGGTCACACCCTGAGAGTGGAGGTGGATGGGTTGATATCGACCTGGAAAGATGTGGGCAGTGAAGTCCTGTAAGGCTTAGTCCTTGGACCGGTGCTATTTAATGTCTTCATCAGTGACTTGGACGAGGGTGTGGAGAGCATCCTGTCCAACTTTGCAGATGATACCAAATTATGGGGCTAAGTTAACACAGCAGAGGGGAGGGAATGGATCTAGGTGGATCTGAACAGGTTGGAAAAGTGGGCAGAACAAAATAGGATGCAGTTCAACAAAGACAAGTGCAAAGTGCTTCACCTAGACAAAAAGAACCACCAACACACTTACAGGCTTGGGGATGCCCTCCTCAGCAGCAGAACAGTGGAAAGGGATCTTGGAGTCATAGTTGACTCCAAGAATAACATGAGTCATCAATGTGATGAAGTGATCAACAAGGCTAACCACACTTTACCATGAATTAGCAGATTCATGATGAACAGGTCCAGGGAGGTGATGCTTCCCCCTCTATGCGGCAGTGGTCATGCTACATTTGGAGTACTGTGTCCAGTTTTGGGCACCACACTTCAAGAAGGATGCCAAGAATCTTCAGAGGATTCAGAGGAGGGCCACTCATATGGTCAGAGCCCTGCAGGCAAGGCCCTATGAGGAGAGACTGAGGGACCTAGCTCTCTTCAGCCTTTGCCAGAGAAGGCTGAGAGGTGATCTTGTGGCTACCTATAAATTCATCAGGGGAGGGCAGCAAGGAATAATTTATGCTCTATTTCCTAGGGCACCCCCTGGAGTAACTAGGAACAATGGCCACAAATTGACAGACAGCAGGTTTAGGTTGGACATTAGAAAGAAATTCTTCACAGTAAGGGTTGCCAGAACCTGAAATTAGATGCCAAGGGAGGTGGTGCTCTCCCCTACCTTGGGGGTCTTCAAGAGGAGACTGGACAAGCATGTAGCTGGGGTCCTCTGACCCCAGCACTCTTTCTTGCCCAGAGCAGGGGGTTGGACTTGATGACCTACTGAGGTCCCTTCTTACCCTAACATCTCTGAAGCTATAACTGAAAGAGCCCTGGGTGTTGTAAGAGACCACAGAATGAACGTGAGCCACCAATGAGATGCTGCCGACAGCAGAGAGAATCCAACACTGGCATGCATCTACTGATGTCTTCCTCCAGCTCAACTCAACCTTGGTGAGACTGCAGCTGGAGTTCCGCATCCATTTCTGAGTGCTGCACTTCGGGAAGGATTTGGAGAAGCTCAAGAGAATACAAATGAGGGCTATGCACACGATTAGAAGTCTGGAGAGCAGGTCGTACAAGGAGAGGATGAAAGGCTTGGGACTGTTCAGCCTGGAGAAGAGAAGACTCAGAGGGCACTTGGTGGCAGCCTATAAGTATATTAAGAGTGTACATCAGTGCCTGGGGGAGCTTCTTTTCACCAAGGCACCCCGGGGGAAGACAAGAAACAATGGGCACAAACTAATTGAAGATTGCTTCAGATTGGACATAAGGAATATCTTCTTTACAAGCCAAGTGCCGAGGGTGTGGAACAAACTCCCCCCAGAGGTGGTACAGTCACCCACCTTGGAAATCTTCAAAGTGTCTTGACACTCACTTTGCTGGTGTTATCTGACCCCAGTCTTTCCTGCCCAAGTACAGGGGGGCTGGACCCAATGATCTTGTAAGGTCCCATCCATCTATGAATCTAAAAAAAATAAACAAATAAATGAAATAAAATAAAATAAAATAAAAAATAGGAAAGATCAAATTGAAAGGGGGCACTTTAAAATTACCTAAATGAGAAAACAGAATCAATCTAAACCAGAGGGATTTTTTGTGTGTGTTTTGATTCACAATACAGTGAATTCAAGATTTTGATTTTCATCAAGTAGTGGTAGCAGCAGCGGCAGTTGCAATAGTGCATATTATTATTATTTTATTATTATTAAATGTGGTAGGACTTCAGGTCAGGCAGCAATTCACAACCTCTGATCTTGTTTTAAAAAGTGATATGCCAATTCTCTAACTTCTATTCTCTCACTTTATTTTTGTACCAGTCTGGATAAATAGATATTAAAGGCAGATGGTGTTCCCAGTATTCTAAATCAGGTAGAAGTACTTTAGATTTGGAAAGGGTGACTAACTGTATTGTGAGAGGCAGGTACATTTCTGGAAAACAATTTGGCACATCTCTATCTCAAATGCCCAGTTAATCATGTTATATAGGGATAGTTGGCAGTTGATTTGCTTGGAATGCTTCTCAGGTTTTACTGTCTTCTACTAAACTGTTTTGCTTTTTTTTTTTAATTTTGTGCTGTTCCAGCAGTCAGCATGTTTTACTGATTCCTGCCACATTAGGGATGTAGGCTGAAGTTGTTTGTTGATTTTCTATTAGCTGTTATTTGAGACTAAAAGCATTTCTCATTGTTTTCTTTACCATCCAATTGAGATAGTTATTTAGCTTCATTGAACTTGTGATGGCCTTAAGTGTTCCTTTGGCAGTGCTTGCACTAAGCAGACTTGGTCACAAAGCTCCTTACAATTGCTGTTTTGACACTTGAACATATATATATCTCAAAATTCGGGGACTGGTCAATTTCTTTTCTGTATGTTCCAGTTAATATCATATAGTAAAGTGCATGTTTGTTGTGCATTTTACAGATATATTAAGTCCTGACACTGATGATGTTTTACAGTTCCTACTTATAAAAAAAAGAAAAGAAAAAAAAAGGAAAAAACCAAAGCAAAGCAAAACAAAATAAAACAAACAAAAAAGCCTACCAAAAGCCCAATTATTAGGTTGCACTCCAGTAACACTGTTTCCATTCTTATGTGAAACTCATTTTATTCCTTTTCTATAGGTTTCATCAAGACAATTATTTAGTGGGCCAAGGAAGTCAAGCAACGTGATTGGCTAATGAATATTTTAATTTGTGCCATTTTCTTCCTACTCTATAGATTGGAAAACATTAAAGGTAAACTGCTAAAGAAGAAACTTCATTTACTTTTCCAATAATCTGTCCCATTAACCATCCACATAAGGTTATTCAGCAGCACACAAACAAACAGAACCACCCTTTGCAAAAATCCTCTTTAGGATTCACTCAATTTCTGCTAGCAGAACCCAACTTACTAAACCCAGAATAACAGGAAACATTTTGGAGGGAGCTGGCCAATTCCTTACCAGTAACTGTATGCTGGGATGAAATTCTCACCTTTCTGTGATTATTGAGTCCATCTCATTTCTTTCTGGATGGTGCCATTTTCAACATCTTATTTTTTTTTATTATATGCCTTCAGGCTACAGAACTGGAAGTCTACATTCCAGGAAGGTTAATAAAGCACATAATAATTTGAATACAATTTCCAAAAATAAAATGTCAAATCTTCAGCAGAGAAGGATTTTTTCTGTTCATCCTTCTTACTCATCATTTCAGGACTGAAATATCACACACACATTTATTGCAATTGTTGCAGGTGAAGTCACTGGTCATAAACAAGTCTGGCCTCTTTACTGGGGGAACCTATACAAAGCGAAGGAAACACTGGATGCAAGCTTTTGTAACAAGCCAGTTGGATATATTTTGTTGTCATCTTTATCTCTAGGTCAAATCCAGATTCCCTTATCCATATGAATGGTCACTTTTTACTTCATGGAGGATTTTAACTTCAATGGGCCTATTCATGGCATAGGGATTTGGGGGTGGGGAGGTAGGAAGTGGGGAGGAGGAGACTGAACTCCTTAATAGGAGGAGAAAAATTTTTTCATGCTTTTTAGCACTTCACTTAGATAAAATCCTATAAAATTAATTGGCATTCTTATAAGCCTGATTCTGCTCTATATGAAAGCCCATTTCAATAATCTGTACCTTTGTATAAATAAGGCTCACCCTGGCTCACCAAGGGTGTCCGGGAATGCCTGCTTGCCAAAAAGGCGGCGTACGCCCGGTGGAAGTGGGGTGTAATCTCCAAAGAGGAGTATACCTCCTCTGCTCGGGCCTGCAGGCGGGCTGTTAGGAAGGCCAAGGCGGATATAGAGCTCGGATTAGCGTCCAGGATTAAGGATAACAAAAAGTCCTTTTTCAAATATATTGGGAGGATGAAGAAGGCGCCGGGTAATGTGGGGCCCCTGCAGGATATGCTGGGCAATCTGGTGGTTGCGACAGAGGATAAAGCGGACCTCTTTAACCAATTCTTCACCTCCGTTTTCTTGTGCAGGGACCGGGACTTCCCTGCTGTGATAGAAGCCGGACGTGAGGGGATCGCCTTCAGACCTCAGGTTGGGGAGGACCGGGTTAGAGAGCTTCTGGAGGGGCTGGACGCGTTCAAGTCAGCGGGTCCGGATGCTCTCCACCCCAGGGTGCTGAGGGAGCTGGCTGGGGTTATTGCAGGGCCCCTGGCACGGCTCTACGAGCGATCGTGGTGCTTGGGCCAGGTGCCAGACGATTGGAAGGTAGCTAATGTGGTCCCCATCTTCAAAAAAGGGAAAAGGGAGGACCCGGGCAATTATAGGCCCGTCAGTCTTACCTCAATCCTGGGGAAACTCTTTGAGAAGATCATCAAGGAGCACATTTGTGATGGGCCGGCATCAGAAATGATGCTCAGGGGCAATCAGCATGGATTTATTAGGGGGAGATCATGTCAGACCAACCTGATTGCCTTTTATGATCAGGTCACAAAGGCCATGGACGCAGGTGTCGCGGTGGATGTAGTCTTTCTGGACTTCAGCAAGGCCTTTGACACCGTCTCTCACCCCATCCTAATTAATAAACTAGGCGACTGTGGCATAGATGCCTACACAGTCAGATGGATTGCAGATTGGCTGAAGGGTCGCACTCAGAGGGTGGTGGTGGATGGATCATACTCGACTTGGGGGGAGGTGGGTAGTGGAGTCCCTCAGGGCTCGGTCCTGGGCCCTGCGCTGTTCAATGTCTTCATCAGCGATCTTGATGTTGGGGTGGAGAGCAACCTGTTTAAATTCGCTGATGACACCAAAATTTGGGGGGAGGTGAGCACGCTAGCAGGGAGAGAGAGATTGCAGAAGGATCTGGATAGGTTACAGGGGTGGGCAGACAGGAACAGGATGCGTTTCAATACGGACAAGTGCAGGGTGCTGCACTTGGGTAGTAGGAACCAGCAGCACACTTATACGATGGGGAACTCCCTACTTGAGAGCACGGAGGCGGAAAGGGATCTTGGTGTCATTATTGACTCCAAGATGAACATGGGCCGACAATGCGAGGTCATGGTTGGCAGGGCTAACCGGACCTTGTCGTGCATCCACAGGTGCATCTCGAGTAGAGCCAGGGAGGTGATCCTCCCCCTCTATGCGACGCTGGTCAGGCCGCAGCTGGAGTATTGTGTCCAGTTCTGTGCGCCCCATTTCAGGAGGGATGTGGACAACATGGAGAGGGTCCAGAGGAGGGCCACCCGCATGATCCGGGGACAACAGGGCAGACCCTACAGTGAGAGACTGCGGGACTTGAACCTATTCAGCCTCCACAAGAGAAGGCTGAGGGGGGACCTGGTGACCGTCTATAAACTCACTAGGGGGAACCAGAAGGGTTTGGGGGAGACGCTGTTTCCCCTAGCCCCCGCTGGCATAACAAGGAGTAATGGGCACAAGTTGATGGAGAGGAGGTACAGATTGGACATCCGAAAAAACTACTTCACAGTTAGGGCGGCTAGGAGCTGGAACCAACTTCCAAGGGAGGTGGTGCTGGCCCCTACCCTGGGGATCTTTAAGAAGAGGCTGGATACCTACCTGGCTGGACTCATTTGAGTCCCGTTTTTTGTTTAGGGTTGTTTTGTTGTTCTCCCGCCCTGGCGGGGGGTCGGGCTAGAAGATCTATTAGGTCCCTTCCGACCCTAAAACTATGAAACTATGAAACTATGAAGAATCAGACCCTAAACTTTTAGAGGTCTATAGAAGTTATTATTAAAAGAAATCCTATCATTTTCCATGGAAAGGGATATTCTGTCTATATGTATTTTTGACTCCTTGTGTGGAATTTTATAGGATTGACTAAAACACCTTTTTCTGTTAAGTTCTTTAGAACTTTTCCTCCAGGGTTCTCTAAAAAAATCATTCACAGGAACTTAGAAGTAGAAAACAAGTTAAAGGAAAGTGCACCTATATTCAGAATATGAGTGTCATTTCTTTGCTCTGCTATTGATTTAATGCCTGAACATTCTGCAGGTATCTCTGTTGTACTGCAGATATTTTTTCCCCCCATACACTTGTGGAAAGTTGAATAGGGTATTTTTAAAGCTAAAATATATATCAATTTAGACACTAATCAAGACTAACTTTTTATAGTAGTATAAGCATACATTAAAAACAAACTATTCAGCAGCTTCGTAAAAAGCTCTGTATATAATGGCTTTGTGTCAAAGCTCTAGCCTTGCAATAGCTTTGAAGCAGAAGTTGTTTGGCAGTGCTTCAAAGCTGAGAGAGACTGGTGCAGCTTAAGGGATTTTGGTCCTTTCTCTTCTTCCTTCTTTTCCACCTTCCATCCTGCCTTAGTCCAAACAAGGAAATAGAACAAAAAGGGCTGGTTTAAATGCAGAAAGGATTAAAATTATTTTTTGTCAAACAATAAATACACAGAAAAAAAAACACAGATACAAGCTACAGTGGTTTTAAAACATATAATAAAGAAGATATAGAGTGTGTCTGAAATAACTGTTGAAAGGAGAGACTAGATCACTGAATTAAATTTTGTCCGGGCCTAGGATTTGGAATTACAATAATGATTTAAATCTGGAGTAAAAATATATTAATTCTGTGATAGAAAGGAGCTACTTAGCGTGTGTGTCTGTATAACACACACACACACACACACACACACACACTCTCTCTCTCTCAGTCTTTCTTCACAAGGAGGTTTTATTTAATTAACAAAATCGAATGAACAAAAAAAGTAGTGTCTCCTACTAATTGGTCATCATAGTCATAATTTCTACTACCTGAATTAGCTTTTATAAACCCTATGTCCTCCAATGGGTTAACTGCTTTGTTATTCTCTTGTCCTAGACACCTTGCTTCTCTCAACAGTGCCTCCTCCTTTCTTCTTTCCCCTTTCCTAAACCTTTGTATTCTAATCAGTGCTTTCTATTTAGCAGCTCTGCTGTTGCAGTCCCTTTACAGCATCTGATGAAGTAAGCCCTCTGCTTATGAAAGCTTACGCTATACATTTAGTTAGTCTAGCCTGCCTTTTGTCTAATTTCAGACTAACACAGCTAACTACCTCTCTCATCATAACAGAAACAGTCAAATGAGTCTTTAATGATGGGGAACACTTCAGAGATTAAATGAAAAAGGAAAAGAATCCCTTCTAGATATATAACCAGAAATGAGACAAAAAGCTCTTAACAGATCCATGCATAAAAGCCGGATAATATATTGCTACTGAAAGGCTCTTTGGTCTCTATCCTGCCTTTGCTTCTCTGCCATTTCAACCAGCAGTCTAAGAGCATGCCCAGTGGCATCTAAAAAACTATTCTCTTAGAGTTCGTCCTAATTAGAATAAAAGGTTGTCTCGAGGTCAAAGTTAGATACCTAATAAAACTTTTAAAGAAATTCCTAGGAACGCAACATATCATTTAAGGGTCAAAATTATGGTTCCAGTCAAATCAACAAAACCTTTGCAAGTGACTTCAGCAGCACCAACATTTGACCTCACAAATGACTGCATCTTAGCCCTTTCACTTTGCAGAGATTTGATTTTGGTTTTTCTTCTCAAACCTTAAGTTTTGCTTTCAGTCTTAGGTTTAAAATACATTTTAGATTTTAAAATCTAAAATCTTCCATTACAAGCAACCTACAACATCACTTGCCTACCTCCTCAGTTTCAAGGACTGGCTGAAATCCAACCTTGATCCCCCATTGCCTTCCCTCATAATCCCCATACCCCTTATTCTCCACAATCAAAGGAAGGCATTATGTAGGAATGGATGCTAATCCGCAACAGTACTTGGTTCTTTGATCTATAAATAATTTAGACAAGAAACTAATGTTTACCCTATCTTTCCCTTGTTTTTTTTTTTTATTATTTTTTGAGGGTTTTCACAAAACTTCATTGCTACACACAGCAATGACTAGAACACTCCCCAAAATTCTGGAAATACTTGAACCCAGTGTTCAAAAGTGAATAAATTACCATAGACATTGGAACTGAGAAATGATGTCAAGTATAAAGTCTTATAAACTCAAGTCATTAAACTCTGTTAGTAGTGGTAAATCAGCCTACCAATTGTAAATCAGATTCTGTAATTCACTGATTAATTACACCATTTGTCTGGTGTAGCTAAAATGCTAAGAATGAAACTTAAAGCCATTTAGTGACAAGACCATTTAAATGTACCAATGTATAGTTGAGGAATTGTAAGTTGGTTTCAGTTTCCTCTTTTCTCCTCATTCTTTCCCTTCCTCTCTCTTCCCCTAACTTTGCTATTAATTTGGAATATGTTAATCAATGACATTATGTGGATGCACATGGCCTGTTTCTGCTGTCCTTACTCTGGCCCTAATTCTTCAATCAAGGGGTTCCTAAGCACATTCTTGTATTTGTTCCTGAACGAGAGGAATCTCTGGTTGTTTTGCATATAGAATCAGGCCCATTTTGTGAACTATTTTATGAAACATCCCAATTTATTCTTATACCCATGTTTTAAGCATCCTTCAAGCTTCTTCCTTCATGGGGATGTGTATGGTTACGTTCAATCCTCTGACCCTAATCAGGTCAAGGATTTGTTTAATCAAGTATAATTCATAAACATTCAATCATTTGCTTTATCAAGATTTTTAGCTCATCAAGAAGTGGGACATCATGTCAACTGAGAAACATGGGTGAAAATGCAATCCAGTATTTTTCATGATGTAGAAAGTGCATGAAAAAATGAAAAGATATGGATGAGTTTTAAATCTATACACCTGTTTCTTGAAACCAAACAGCTGCAAAACACTGAGATCTCTCATGTAAGGTACCCAAGCCATGGATGGATAACTGTCAATAAAGCTGATATATTTCCTACAAATGTGTCAGTATCTAGAAATAATATTACATTTCTTTGGAAAGGGACCATAATTGAAATGAAAACAAGACATTGAACAATCTTTTTAGGTTTCTTCAGGGGAAAAAAAGAAAAAAACCCAAATCTTTCAGTAAAATAGAGATAGCATTAGATCTTGTTACTTATTACACTTCTGGGATTCCTGTAGTTGTTTGCTTTCCTTTTTAGTCTTTATCAACACAGCATATCCCTTCAGCCTTCAAGAGCAGACTAATAAACGGGGGTTTTTTTTGTTCTCCGGACAGACTCAAAATGATCTCAAAAAGTCCCAATTAGGGATGGAAAGAATCCAACTATATGATCGCATCTTACCAGACAACTGGTGCATGAAACACACATGGACAGTACCTGCATTGGTTGGACCACCAATGAATGAGCACCAGCTAGACACACAATGAATGGACTAAAGGTATAACACTTGACAGGAACAAAGAGAGGGTGTGTTCATCACTTAACTTCCTCCAGGGGTGACCACCGCAAACTGAAGCAAGAGACTCACAGAAGATGATTGCATGCTGGCCAGACATCTGTCTTCCTGTTTACATCCCTTGGGCACAGTGTATAGTGAGAGCCTTTACTTGCTTACTAAGTGTCATATGCTGCTAATGTATATCAATAAAGGTCTCCAAGTTATTGATCGGATGTGTTGTGATTGGTCATTTTAGGGATGTTACACCCTACCTATAATTGAGTATCAGCTGCTGATTCTTAAAAATCAAGGCAACAAGACCCAGCCACAGTTTGGGCTGAGTCTGAAGGGGACAGGAAGCTCCCCATTATGCCAGAGGTCCTTCCTGACTCTACTACCCAAGGGGTCCGTCCCCCCCGTGACCTGAGGCACTGGCACCCAGTTTGACTTCTCTGTATGAGCTATAATGTCATAGCAAAAGCCATTTCACTTTTTCTGATATCCATGCAGGTAAACTTGATTCACTCTGACCAGACAGACACAGTTCAAAGGTGGTCCATCTTCAACAAGCTATGTCTGGTGCAGGACCTCCTTGGGCCTGCTCATAGGGATGACCAGTCATTTACCCTCCTGTCACTCAGTCAGGAGAAGGCATTCAACAGGGAGTATGACAGGCACCTCACAGGCATGTTGAGAGTGTTCATCTTCGGTCCCCACTTCATGTGGTTTCTCCAGTGCTGTACACATTCATGGTGTGTATGGTTATGCTCAACTGGATGCAGGTGGAGTCCATCCCATTCAGGCAGGGAGTGCATCAAAGTTGTCCACTTTCAGACCAGCTCTATACCATCATCCTTAAGTCATTCCTCTGCCTCTAATGCAAGTGGGTGGTTGGGCTGGTGCTCCAGGAGCCAGCCATGAAGGCAGTTCTGACAGTGTACGCTGACAACATGCTCCTCATGGTCCAGGACCTAGGCAACCTGTTGCAGGTGGAGGCCTGTCAGTCCATCTACTCAGTGGCCTCCTGTACCCAGATCCCCTGGGTCAAGACCTCTGGGCTGACAGTGGGTGTGGGTGGCAGGTGGGCTCACTCCCACCTGCACTCCAGAACTACCAATGGAATGTGGACTTGCTGCTCTATCTGTTGAGTCTAGTTATCCCCCAGTCACTCCTTTGCACTACAGAATTGGTATCAGCTAGAAGTCAGGGTGTCTAAGCAACTGCACACAAGGGTGGGCCTGTTATAGTGTCTCTCCCTTTGTGGGAAAGAAGGTGCTTTCCATACTCTGGCACTGCTTCAACACCCTGGCTCTGCCCCCACAGCTCCTGGCCAGTCTCCACAGTTGGCTACTGGGGTTGTTCTGGCCAGGACAACACTAAATCTCTGCAGGTGTACTGATCCTCCTCCTGTGAGAGGGTGGGCAGGGCCTGGTCTGCTTCCAAAGCCAGGTCCATACCTTCTGTCTTCAGGCTCTACAGTCTCATGCACAGTGCCAGTAGCCAGGTGACATGGGGCTTGATCAGCTGCACCTTCCTCCACTGCCAGCAGCTCTTCTACCCACAAGATCTCCCCAGGCAGGATCTAGAGGAGGTTCTGGATTTCTACCAGGACTTCCTCAAGGCCTGGCAGCTGTTTTCTGCTTCCAGGTCCCTAGACACAGTTTCCCAGGGTGCTAACCTCCTCACTGAACCCCTGCTTAAAAACCTGCAGCTGGTGATGCCAGTGACAGAGGTGCCCTGGGTGCAGTGGAGGATGGTCCTGGCCAACATCACTCATATCAGAGACCTTCTAGACTATGCCAGACAGGGTGGGCAGATCCCTCTGCACTGTCCCAGCACACAGCCCATGCTGTGTGCTCCCTCCTGCTTACTCCAGGAGGTAAATGCTACCCTGTTGCCCACTGCCCTCACCTATACCAACCATGTTCTACATAAGGGAAGTCCCCAATCTCTGGTATCCCCCAACCCTCTAGAGTTAGCTGTGGGGCCACTATTTTGACATTTATCTTCATTTTTATGTGTATTATTACATCTGAAGAGTTCAATACCTTTTCCTTCAAGGCCTTGGTAAATTTGGTGCATAGGTTTTTCAGGATAAACTGATTTTTTCATAAAAATTAATTTATTCCTAACTTGATCACATTTTTTTGTAACAAAACAGTCTATTTCCCCATTATGCAAATTGAGGAATAAGTAGTCTATGCTGGAAAAACCTGGTGCATAAACAAAATTATGATTCAACTGTCTCTATAGAATCTGGGGTTCTCTCTTAGAACCGGAATAACAACATTGACAAGTATCACTTTTTCAGAAGGACAGGTGTGGGGAGAGAGATGTTACATCTCACTACAAGTCAATAACGTACACACAATTCCAGGAGGAAGAG
>NW_005842423.1:1034970-1049129 GCF_000455745.1 Alligator sinensis
GTATGTCTCAGTAAAAATAAAGGATTTCATAGACATTGGGACTGGAAGGGATCTCGTAAGATCATCAGGTCCAGCCCCTTCCCCAAGGGGCAGGAAGTCAGCTAGGGTGAAAGGATCCCAGCAACATAAGCATTTAAATGTTTCTTAAAAGCATTCAGTGTAGGTGCTTGCGCCACCTCTTGGAGGTCAGGGGTGCAGCAGGGAGTCTATTCCAGGCCTTGGGGGCTCAGACAGTAAAGATGCTTTTCCTTACGTTTGGCCTAAAACAGTCTTGCAGGAGTTTGTGACCATTGGACCTTGTTATTCCTTGGGGTTCCTTGCGGCCCCCCATGCTTCTGTGGAATGCTGCATCTGCCCCAGCACCACGGTGTTCAGAGGTCCTGCTACCTAGAGGTATGCAGAAAAAAAACTTTTAAAGCTGTGTCTATGTCCGAAACATTGAATTGATTCATAGGGTTTCAAATCAATTTGGAGAGATTAAAGGGTCCTCCAATTCAATTTAGATTTGAAGATTCAGGCACTGAATCGAATCAGGGACCGAAGCTTTGTACAGCCCTAATGTGAACAGCAAAACAGGACACTTCAAAAACAGATTTCAACCAAGTCATAGTGATAGTAGATAAAAATTATGTAAATAAATAAATAAAAATAAAAGGAGTTCCAGAAAACTGGGAACTCCTAAGGACAAAATATTGGAGTTCAACATCAAAATATTCCAAGGCAGAGGAAAAGGAAACACTGCAAGAGGTTGTTGTGGCTAGACAAAGAGATCTTCTGCTATCTGAAACTCAAAAAGATATTTATATAAAAGTAGAAGAAAGGGCATGTCATTAAGGAAATATAGAAAGGAACATAGTAAGGAAGGATTACGCAGAGATGCATTCTGGAAAAACTAGCACAAAATTATATAGGTTGGCTAAAGAAAAAAGGCAAACTTGACAACTGGCAAAAGAAAACTAGAGGATGATACCCAAATAATTCTGACAGAAGAGACAGACTGGGTGTCTACCGCTCAATAAAGAACAAATCAAACCAAACAAAACCAGACTTCCTCCCCAGCCCAAAAAGAAGCCTCCAAACTTGCAAGTGGATGATTAGCAGAAGTAACAGACAGAAACAGAAACAAGGAAGGAGAAAGGCTGCAGAGCATGCTTAGCAAACATAATAAGTGAACTTTTGATTAAATTGAATGAATTTAATTCACAGTGATCTGGCAGAATTCACTCAAAGATGAATTACCTGAAGCAATCCTGAAGCCACTGGCAGTGTACATTTTCTCACGGACAACTTGAGAGATAGGTAGATGCATGTCATTAATGGCTGTTATATTTGCAATTGTGAATGAGGGAGGAGGAGAAACGAAGGATATTTGGAACTGAACCACCAGGAAGAACTCCAAGATCCTGGGGTCCAGGCTACATGGGCCAGACAAAGGCCCCCCTCCCAGGCCTGAGTTTTTGAAATATCATTGTCTGATCTGAATGCTAGTTTAACCTTACAAAAAGGTTGAAAGAAGAGATTGGTTCCTTGTCTGAGGAGAGATAGGTTTCCTCATTAGTCCAGGACCTCTTCCAACAGAACTCCATTTCCTCAGTTTTGGGGATAGAGGACTTCCCTTCAGGCATAATTCCATATGACAGTCTCCTAAGCAAGCTGTAGATATGTAGTCTAGAAAAAAAATGCCAGTAGCTGGACAGATAATTAGCTAAATAACTGCATCAAAGAGCTACTATTTATGAAATCAATGTCAGACTGGCAGGAATTAAGTTGAGATTCTACATATATTCTTTCTGGGCTTAGTGCTGTTTCATTTTTTCCTGTTAATGTGTTGGATACAAAAATAGAGTTATATTGATCAAATCTGGAGACAGTGCAAAATGGAGAGGGGATGCCAATACTTTGAATCAAAGTTCAAAAGGATTTTGATAAATTAGAGAATTTAGGCAAACAACAAAAACGAAGTTCAAATCTCAGGAAATCTTTGAGATGCTGAACAAAAGGAATTAAAAACAAATGTACATATACAACAGAAGACTAGGCAGTACTGAAAAAAAATCTTTAGATTATATTTATTTATCAAAGTTAACACAGTTCAGCAATGAGGCTATGTCAAAACAAACAAACCTGAATGTAATTTTGTGTTGCATTAAGGCTAAAAATGTCTGAGGCTGAATCAATTCAATCTCCACAGGTTAGTCTAAGCTGCACAAATTGAAGTGATAAACAAGTGAACTGACATTCACTTTTGATTCTGGAAATGCAGCCACATTCCTGCAGTGGCCTAGGTCAGAAGTCAGAGTGCCATTATGCCTCCCTGCTCAGCTAGAGCAGGCACCTGAATCTGGAGGCAATCTGGGACAGCAGTTCAAGAAGCTGATTTAACCAAATCAGCTAAATCTGATACTACATCCATCCTAATTTTATTTAAACTGGTTTTGACCATTTTGAAAGTAGTTTATGTCCACTGAATTTCTGTTGCATTACAGATGAACCAATTATATAGGTTTGTATGTAATTTCTGTCCCTAACCCAAGATAATACATTGTATATAAATATTGTGTGCAGCACATTGTATGAAGAATATAGAGAAGCTGGAGGGGATATAGAGGCAAGCAACAAAGATGCTAAAAGAATGGAAATGCAAGTTGTATAAAGAAAGGTTAAAAGAACAAGGTCAATTTAATCTGGGAAAAAAAGAGATTAAGGGGATATATAATAATGGTTTTCAGTCAGAAGGAAGATGTAGTAACATCATATTCCCCTGTCATGGAGGGCACAGGAGGAGGTCAGGGGCTGAAGCAATGCAGATTTAGATCAAATCACAGTGGGAGAAAAAAAGAAAGTACAGAGGGACAATAAAACAAGCTGCCCAGAGAAGCTAAGTGTGGAAAGTCCCTTACTGGAGGTTTTCAAGAGCCGGTTGGATAGGTATCTACGTGGGATAGATTAGGAAGAGGAAATCCTGACTCATGAAAATTGCTTCCAACCCTAAGATTGAAAGATTTTTTTTCTTCCTTCCTAAAAATGAAGTATAGCAGAAATAAAATCCTTTTGCCTGATTTATAAACTCATGCCTTCAAAATACCCATAAATATCAATAGGGAAATATTGACTGAAAAAATGTATAAGAGTCAGCTTTCTATGTTGCTAGCAAACTAATTCTAGTGAGATTTATATTTTTTAAATAATTAACATTTAAAAAAATATTTCCATCACCTATTTACTTATAGAATGTATTAGAAATCTGCCATTTCTGGCTGTAGTGCAGCAGCTTCTAAAAAGCATATTAAAATGTAAAGCCTGATTTTAACATCTTTATCCCAACACATTTAAAGTGAACATCAAATATAAAACCAACTGAAGATTGAAAGTTTGGTGGAACAACATCACACAAAACATCAATTTGTTTACATAACTTTACTTCAATATTCCATCCTTTTTAGTTGGCACACCTCTCTCAAATATAATGGTATTCACCAAATATATATCACTAGATTTCTGAGAAATACTTTGGAGCATAAGGAAAAGTTAGAAACTCAATATGTATTATAGAAAATGAGAAAAATCAGAATGCATATGTTGTTAACAGCTATAGTTCTATATTAAGGGCCAAATTCTCAATAAATGCAGATTGGTTCCCAAAATGAATACAGCTCTACTGATGTATACTAGAGAATCAGCCATACTACTATCAGATGCATTTCATTTTGTAGATATTTGATATAAATGTATGAAATTAGTCTTCTATTTTTTCAAATAAAACTTAAGACATATTCCAAACTTCACTAAATTTTAATTCAGATGATCAAGGAGGTTGTATTGCTTGTTTGCCATTTCTGTTTTATTTATTTTTTTCTGTTATCATATATAATAGAGTTTCTGAAACCAAGTTTGTAATTCAGTTAAAGTCTTTTTTGTGTCAATTCATTTTTTCCTATCTGTGACAGGACATGCCCTTAGAGTGGCCATTGCACCTCCTAAGCCTACCCTGCACTTCTAGTCCTCTATACAAACTAGCCTTTGTTTGTCACAGCTGTCATATCCTGATGTTCCTTTAATATTGATTTGGAGGCTACCTCTGAGCCCTAGAATGCTCTCACTATCTTTTAGTGGTTTAACCAACCCTTCTAAGTCTCTGGGTCCTTGGCCCTCTGACTTCATGCTACTCTGTTCTCCATTGGTGTCTCTACCCCAACAGACCTACTGGTGACCAGCTGGCACTATGAGCCAGTAGTCACCACATACAGCACAAATGCCCCTTATCTAATGTTTAGGACTTTTAGTCATGGCCTCCTTCTGCCCCTGCAGGCATGGCCATGCCTCAAAGATGTTTTGCTGTACACTGTACACAGTCCCTTGTAGAGGCCTCAGCCCTATTGGTTTTAGCTTCCCTTTCTTGTGGCTGCTGACCTCCAGCCCTGTCCATTAATTTGGACCCAGCTCTCTGAGCCTCAGCCTTGTGTGTTCTCTGGCATCCCTGACCCAGGGCAAGGCTGCTCTATCTTCAGCCCAATCCCCTGACATCCCTGACCAGGGCTAGGTTACTCTTGCTTCAGCTCAGCCCCATGGCATCCCTGATCCAAAGCAAGGGTGCTCTCAGCTCTGCTCACCTGCCTGGCATCCCTTCTCCAGGTTGATCACAGCTTTGCTCAGCCCCCCTGGTGACCTGGGCTCATGGTGAGACTGCTGTAGGCTCTTCCCAGCACCCCCTCCACCCCACAGTGTCTGACCCACAGTGAGGTTGCTCTTCTTGTAAATCTGCCTATGGCCCTTGTACAGGGATCAGATTCCTGCCACTTGCAGCCCACTAGGTCCTTGACCCTGGCAGGTCCCTATGCTGATTGTTGCCGACAGCACCCCAGTGGCCTCCACTTTGTCCCTTCTAGCCACGTTGGGTCAACCAGTCTAAACTTAAAACAAAAAATAATACAAGCAACAACTTTAACTCAAAATTCCTTGCTCTGTGTTATCACACCACTCCCAGGCCACCCTGCCATACTCTGAGTCTGGGAGTACCTGGCTTGCCTACAGTTTACTCTCCTCACCAGTCTGAACTGTCAGAAACTCCTCTTTCAACAGAGGTCACAACTATACCACCTCTCAGTCTCTGAAAGCCAGGTTTATATCCTTGGGCTCCTCTCCCTTCTGCTCAGGTGTTCTCTTGACTGGCTGCAGCTGTGTCCCGTTACCTTAATGGGGAGCTTACTGCCTAGGCTGCATTTGTTCCCCGGCTGCCTTCCCTCCTGCAGGTAACCCATGTTCAGCTGCCTGGGGCTCTTTCTGCTGCAGTTTTCCCCTTAAAGAAATAGGAGCCCAAGGCTCTCTGTTACACTATCAATATAGTATTACTACATACTTAAATCAACTATTCTATGAAAACGTAACAAGATAGGTAGAACAGCAATACTTAACAGGCTTTCAGACTACTGTACTGGAGTAGTGGCATTTTGACAAAGAAAGAAGTCTACAAAATATATTAAGAAAACATTGTTTTATTCTTGTCTTAATGTACCTTATGTTTATAGCTATTCAACGAGCTAAACATCTGTTTTATTCTGAGCACATTCATGTTCCTTCCAATATCTACACATACCAGAAGGGCTAAAAAAAAAAAAAAGACAAAATATTGATTTATGAAATTTCATGATGCACAGAAAGTATTCTGGTTTCATTCTTCACTTAACATAAACATGAAACTGGTTCGATGTCTATGAGTCTCCTTGAAGGATTGCAGGTCATATTTTAGTAATTGCTGCCAGTCGTAAATCATGAATACCTGTAGATAAGCACCTCACAGACTTTCTTTGTCTGGCCCACGTAGATTAAGGATCTATTCTAATAATGTTGCTGCATGTCCTCATCTCCTACTAACTATATTATCAACTGCAAAGTCTGCAAAATCAACTTTATTCATTGGATTTCATTGCTTTTAGTCCTGGCAGGATTGAGCCCTAAGCTCCTGAAATCTACCATTGGTAATTTAATGCTGATGATCAAGAAAGATTTCATACCTGCCTTTGCAAGAGTTTAGCTAAGTAGGAATACATATTCAGAGAAACAGAAGACTGAAAGGGTCACTTTGGAGAATGACTGTCATTCTCCACCCCCATAATATATGAATGAATATTTAGGCAATAAAATATAGCTCATCAAGAAGCATCAAGCTGAGTTTCAAGGTTCATTCCAGCTTGCACAAGTAAAAATCTATATCAGGACACTTGGGACGTAAGAAGAGAACAAAATTGCTCTGAGCCACTGTGCATGCTGATAAATGACACACTAAGAGAAAGACATTATTCTCTTCCCCCACCACAAGACGTAAATAAAATCTATAATAAGATATCTTTGCAAACATGTTTCTTATTATTTAAATCTGTTCTATAAACAAACCCATTACAAATGTGAAATGTACAGGACACATGATACAGATAAGAAGGAAAAAAACCCCAGTTTTGGGATGTATAAAAATAGCTTTCATTATCTTCCATTTGGCAATTCCTTGCCATTGAGGATGATTGTCTTAAGTGACTGTCCTATTTGTGGGTCTGAAGATGGCTGAAAAGGCTGATCCAGGATCAACAGACTCTGTTCCAACTCAGGCATGTGTTTATGTGTGCAGTGGGTGGCTCTAGATTCTTGATTCAATCCATGACAAGCTGCTTTTGCTTCTTCTGCTTTTCCATCTCTGGTTCTCATTAAAAGGTTTCACAGTACTGAGATCCTTGCAGCAGACTCTTCCTCCATTTGTGGCGGTCTCAGGTGATAGTCTCCAATGAGTTGAGTTAATGTTGCATGTTTTCAAGTTGGCCTTCAGGATGTTCTTGAAGCACTGTCTCTGCCCTCCTCTTGAGCGTACGCTTTGATTGAGCTGGGAGGAAAAAAAAAAACATGTTTTGGGAGTGTGGAGTCAGACATCTGGATGATGTGGCCAGACCAGTGAAGCTGATGTTGGATGATCATCTGAATGCTCATGGTGTTTGCTTGCAAGAGGATGTTAATTTTGGTGCATGTATCTTCCCAATGGATCCAAAGGTCTTTCATGGGCAGTGTTGATGATACTTCTCCAACAACTTGAGGTGTCTCCTGTAAGTTGTCTGCATCTCAGCTCCATAGAATAAGGTAGGGATCACAACTGCTTGATAAACCACGACCTTGGTTTTGGATCTGGTGTCAGGATCTTCAAATAACCATTTCCTCCAGCATCTGAAGGCTGCAGTTTCACATTTAAGGTGAGGCAGGATTTAATTGTCAATGTCAGCCTTCTGAGAGATGTCTCCCAAGACATGGGAAATACTCAAACATTCTTCAGAGTCTCACCATAAATTGAATTACTAGAGCTGGGAACTGCTCATTAAGAAATGCTGTGTCAGTCTCATTTTCTTGTATGCCTTGGTAAAGACATTGATGATTGCCTAAAGTCAATCTGTTTCCAAGTGAGCATAGACTAAAGCATCATCAGCATACTGGAGCTCGATCATTGAGATCAGAGTGGTCCTGTTTTTTTGCTCAGAGTTGAGTGAGATTATCATCCATTCAGTAGTTTAGTTCCACTGCAACTGGAAGCTTGTTGATGGTCAGATGTAGCATTGCAGAAAGGAATTTCAAGCAGCATGTTGGAGTGATGATGCAGCCTTGCTTAACCCCATCTTAACCTCAAAGGGATCTGTTACTGACAACCATCATTTACATATTGTCATGGAGCAGAGAAAGGATGGCGATGAATTTTGGCAGGTATCCATACTTCAGAAGGATCCTCCCCAATGCTTCTCATTTGACAGAGTTGAAGGCTTCTGTGAGGTCAAAGAAAGCCATGTAGAGAGGTTCATGTTGTTCCTTGCATTTTTCCTGAAGTTGGAGAGCTGTGAAAATCATGTCAGTTGCTCCTTTTGATGCCCTAAACCCACATTGAGATTCTGGGATGAGCTCTTCAGCCAGTGGAAGGAGATGGTTCATGAGAGTTCTCACAGTGATTTTTCCTCTGCAATTTCCACAATTGTATTTGTCTCAATCATGGCATCCCTGAGGTCATCTGGGACTTTCTCATCATTCCAAGTGCTTAAGATTAGGGCATGGAGCTGTGATATGAGCTTCACTCCCCCCATGCCTGATAATTCTGGTGGGATTCCATTAGGCCTAGATGCCTTGTTGTTCTTCATCTACTTGATGGCTTTTCTTAGCTTATCAAGGGTTGGAGGGATTCCAAGACTGTTGCTGACTGGTGTGTGGGATGGAGTTGATAACACTCTTGTCAGCAACAGTCTCAAAGAGTTCCTTACAATGGGCATTGATGGCTCCCCCTTCCTTGATCAGGTCTCCTCCTTCTTTAGGTCTCAAGGGGGTTGATCCCTGAGTGTTCGAACCATAACTGGCCTTGCTGGCACTGGAAAAAAAAGTGCATATTGTAGATATCAGGTAGATCTTCTTTTACCTTGTTTTTGCACAATCTGTTCTTCATTCTATGATTCATATTGCAGGTTCTCCTTTGGATCTCTGCCTTGGCTTGTTGGTGATTCAATTTCTTTTGTTTGGAGTTGATGTCATTCTGCCTGGCGCAAAAGGCCTTGTGCTTGTGATTGATCAGCCACCACAACTCTTGGATTTCCCAGTCATTCTCATCAAATCAGTCTTGTTGTTTGCTCGTAGAAAATCCAAGCATCTCTTCACAGGTGCTAATGATGGTGGGCTTGAATGCATCCCAAGCACTGCCAATATTTTCCCATTGCTGTTAACTGAAATTCACCAGTTTTTCACTGAGGCACTAGTGAAAGAGATCTTGCTTGAGTTCTTCCATCATTGATCTTCCGTTGATGTTGCTTCTGCTGGAGAAATTATTTGGGAGCCAGATTGAGTGACATAACCAATCAGATGAATTGGTGATTGGTCCAGCAATTATAAGCTCCTAGCATAGCTCGGTTGACACAGATATTTTAGCGATCTCAGGCACAAACAATAACATAGTCAATTAGATGCCAATGCTTAGACTGTGGAAGTTGCTATGATTCCTCGTACCTGTTTTCTGTCAGAACAAGATGTTCGTAATGGTAAGTCAACGTTCTGTGCTTTTGGCCAAACAGAGGATGCTTTTGGAGTTGACCTTTCTTACTTCTTCCTTGCCCATGGTTTTGTTCTAAAGGATCGAATCCCTTCTGGCTTTGGCATTGAAATCACCAAGAAGAAGTCTGTCTCTCTCCACAATGTCATAAAGGACTTCATAGGAGAATCATAGAATAATAGAAGATAATGGTTGGAAGGGACCTCAGGAGGTCATCTAGTCCAACCCCCTACTCAAAGCAGGACCATCTCCAACTAAATTATCCTAGCCAAGGCTTTGTCTAGCTGAGTTTTAGAAACCTCCAAGGACAGAGATTCCACAACATCTCTGTGTAACCTGTTCCACTGTTTTACTACCCTCCTAGTGAGAAAGTTCCTTTTAATATCTAAGCTAAGCTTCCCTTGTTGCAACTTGAGAACATTGCTCCTTGTTCTGTCATCTGCCACCTCTGAAAACAGTCTAGCTCTATCCTCCTTTGAACCCCCCTTCAGGTGTTTGAAGGCTGCTATTAAATCCTGCCTCAGTCTTCTCTTCTCTAGACCACATAAGCCCAGTTCCTTCAGCCTCTCTTCATAAATCATATGCCCAGCCCCCTCACTATTTTCATTGCCCTCTGCTAGACTCTCTCTAATTTTTCCACATTGTTTCTGTAGTGGGGGCCCAAACCTGGATACAGTACTCTAGATATGATCTCACCAGTGCTGAATAGAGGGGAATAATCACTTCCACTGATCTTCTGGCAACACTCCTACCAATGCAGCCTAGTATGCTGTTAGGCTCCTTTCAACAAGGGCACACTGTTGACTCATATTCAGCTTACTGTCCACTGTAACCCCCAGGTCCTTTTCTGCAGAGCTGATACCCAACCAGTCATCCCCCAGCTTGTACTGGTGTATGGGATTGCTCCATCCTAAGTTCAGGACTTTGCACTTGTCCTTATTGAACCTCATAAGATAATTTTGGTTCAATCCTCCAATTTGTCTAGATCTCTCTGAATCCTATCCCTACCCTCCAACATATCTACTACTCCCTGCAACTTGGTGTCATCTGCAAACTTGCTGAGGGTACACTCTATGCCATCTTCCCAGTTGTTGATGAAGATTTGAAAAAAAATGGCTCCTAGACTGACCCCTGGGGCATTCCACTTGATCCCAGCTGCCAACTAGAAATTGAGCCATTGATTACTATCTTCTGAGTCTGATGTTCCAGCCAGTTTTCTATCCACCTTACGGTCCATTCATCCTTAGCTTGCCTGTGAGAATTTTGTGGGAAACCGTATCAAAAGCCTTACTAAAATCAAGGTTTATCACATCCACTGGTCTCCCTGCATCCATAGAGCCAGCCATCTCATCATAGCAGGCAATCAGGTTGGTCAGGCATGACTTGCTCTTGGTGAATCTATGTTGACTGTTGCTAATAACCTTCTTCTCCTCCAAGTGCTTAGTAATGGATTCCTTGAGGATCTGCTCCATGATTTTTCTAGTGACTGAGGTGAGGCTGACCAGTCTATAGTTCCCTGGATCCTCCTTCTTCCCTTTCTTAAACATGGGCACTAAGTTTGCCCCTTTTTAATCATCCAGGACCTCTCCCAATCACCAAATGTTTTCAAACATGATGTCCAGCAGCTCTGGAATCATATCAGCCACCTCCCTCAGCACACTCGGGTGCATCCCATCTGGCTCTGCCTGTCTGCAAACTCCAACAAACACCTGGGAACCTCGACTGGTTCAAGCTCTGCTGAGTAGTGAGACCCCCCCCCCCCCAACTCCCTGTTTCTCTCTCTCTGACTCCAGGAACCCAACTTTTCCTTTCTTACCCCAGGCACAACTTTCTAAACCTGACTTTTGCTGATCATACTTGAGCTAGATTTCCCCAAATACCTAACAGAAACTATGTAGTATTGTAACTGTTTTATTTGTCTCTCTTGTATGGCTATTACTACTGGTATCACCATAAGTTCATACACCTGGCAATAAATAATTGTTATGGTCAATTTGGTTGCTATACTCTGTCTCTCTGAACCTCATTTACTCTTTCTTCCCCTTGATCTCCCCATTTGCTCTGCAGCAACACTTCTTTTACCTAAGCCAAAGATCCCTGTAAGTATAGTGGGGTCTGCTCATCAAGGGACTTACTACTAGGACCACTGTGATAAGAGATTGGGACATGCTGAGTTTTGAGGTGCATGACGGTACCAGCTGAAAGTGCTGATCAGATCCAGCCTGCTCAGACATACTCTGTTAGCACGTGTGTATGTGTGTCTAACTGCATTTATTATTGTCCTTCTGAAATAAGGGATAAACTGTGTTCAAGGCATATGAGGGTAATTGCCTGTCAATGCTGAATAACCCGGTCTGGCTCAGGCATGCCCTGTTAATCTGTGTGTTTATGTGCATATGTGTTTGACTGATTTGGTGGTTGGAAGAACCCAGCCTCATTGAAACTGAATCCTGCAAGATAGCTCAATTGGGGGTGAAGACTTGCAGATGGGAGAGATACAGCTCCATATAGAAACACAAGTAACATAGCAGCACATTGATAGAATTACAGAGACCCCAGAAACGTACCCCTAATAAATGAGTGCACCTCAAGTGACAGGCAAATCTGGTAACATTAATGTGACAAAGTAATAAGTAAAGCTAACCGCACTCTATCATGCATTAGCAGGTGCATCAGAAACAGGTCCAGGAAGGGGATGCTTCCTCTCTGTGAGGCATTGGTCAGGCTGCAGTTGGAATACTGTGCCCACTTCTGGGTGCCGCACTTTAAGAGGGATGTGGATAACCTCGAGAGGGTCCAGAGGAGGGCTACTCATATGGTTAGGGGCCTGCAGGTAAGGCCCTATAAGAAGAGACTGAGGGACCTGGATCTCTTCAGCCTATGCAAGACAAGGCTGAGAGGGGATCTTGTTGCCTTTTAAAAATTCATCAGGGGAGGGGGGCAACATAAAATAGGAGATGATCTGTTTACCAGGGCACCCCTTGGCATAACCAGGAACAATGGCCACAAACTGACAGAAAGCAGATTTAGGTTGGACCTCAGGAATAACTTATTTACGGTAAAGGTTGCCAGAATCTGGAATGGGCTTTCAAGGGAGGTGGTACTCTCCCCTACCTTGAGGGTCTTTAAGAGGAGATTGCAAAAGCACCTGGCTGGAGTCATATGACCCCAGTGCTCTTTCCTGCCCAGGGCAGGGGGTTGGACTTGATTATCTATTGAGGTCTCTTCCAATCCTAACAATTATGAAACTATGAAACTATAAGAGCATGGTCTCTAGATGGCCACTTCAGCACCTGCACCAAGGAGAAGTCCCCAACACTCTCCCAAAACTTCCTGTATTGCCTGAACACTGCTGTATTGCCTTCTCAGTAGATGTTAGGGTGACTGAAGACCCTCATGAGAACCCAGACCTGTGATCAGGAAACTTCTGCTAGCTATTTGATGAAAACCTCATCCACTACTTCCTCCTGATGCAGTGGTCTATCACAACCCCCCACCATGACATCACCCTTGTTGCTGTCACCTCTGACCCTAACCCAGAGACTTTCAATAGGCTTATCTCCAGCTTCATACTGGAGCTCTGAGCAATCATATAGCTATTTTACATAAAGTGCAGCTCCTCCTCCTCTTCTCCCCTGCCTGTCCCTCCTGAACAATTTGTACCCATCTATAACAGTGCTACAGGCATGGGAGCTCTCCCACCCAGTCTCTGTTATTTTAATTATGTCATAGTTCCATGACTGTACAAGGACTTCCAGTTCTTCCAGTTTGTTTCTCAAGCTTCATGCATTCATGTACAGGCACCTGAGGTAACTAGTCGATTGACAAGAATTTCTCAGGAAGAATGAGAACACATCCTCTGTTGCCTAAACCTGCTTGCTCTTTTTCCAGATCGCTCACTTACCCACTTACCTCAAGGCTTTGGTCTCCATTGCATGAAAAATCTTGTTTAAAGCCTTCTTTGCTGGGTTAGTGAGCCTTTCTGTGAAGATGCTTTTCCGTCTCTTCATCATGTGGATCCTATCTCTTCATCATTTCATAGTATCATAGATGTTAGGGGCTGCAAGGGATGTTCCTAGCAATACTTCTTCTTTGAACATCATCCCCTGGTCAAAGAAGCCAAAGCCCTGCTGGTGAAACCACCTGCACAGCCATGCATTGATCTGAAGGATGAACCTGCTCCTGCCCGGGCCCTTTCCCTTGACTGCAAAGATCAAAGAAAACACCACCTGAGCCTGCGTTCCCTTCACCCTTGCATCCAGAGTGCTGTAGCCACTTTTTATCTCCTCTGGGTCTCTCCTGGCAGTATCACTGGTGTCCAAATGGATGAGCAGCATGAGGCACTAGTCAGAGGGTCAGATGAATCTTGGTAATCCCTCCATGACATCTTGGATATGGGATCCAGACTAACAGTAGACTTCCTGAGACAACAGGTCAGGTCAGCAGATGGATCACTCTGTCCCCTACAGAAGGGAGTCTCCAACCATCAACACCCATCACTTCTTCTTGGTGGTAGTGTTCTTGATCCTTTCAACCTTGAGAAGGCTTGTCTTGTCCTCCTCCATCAATGGAATTTTCTCCTCACCCTCTGTTGCTAGGGCTCCATATCTATTCTCCAGACAAATTGCTACAGGTGGAGATGAAGATTTCTGCTTTCTGCCAAAGGTCACAAGCTTGCAGGTCCACCTTCCTGGGAGTCCATGTCTTCTCCCTTCTCTAGAGCTGCCTATGGCAGTACTTCATCCACAGTCCTGGAGGTCTTCTTCAGCACTGAATCAAAGAACTCCTCATGGTGGAGGATGATTCAGAGCCTCACTACCTCCTCCGGTATCTCTCTTTCCTGTTCCCTGGGAGACACCAACAGGCATTTCTCACACTGCAGGCACTCCCCAACTTGGCCATCACGTAAAGAAACCTGAAATCTGCAGTCCCCACAGCACCAAACCTGGATGTGGGTAGAAGCATTAATTGTGAGTGGTCCTGCCTGAACAGAAACCTCACAGGTGTGAGCAGAGGCAGTGGCAGTGGCAACATCTTCCAACCATTTCCCTGGGTCTCTTACTCTGCCTCTTCTCTCTTACTGCCATTCTTCCAGGCATGCTTTCCC